>NW_019248870.1:18132-29852 GCF_002742605.1 Olea europaea var. sylvestris | reverse complement strand
CAGCAGCAATCTGTTTGTTAAAGGTTCTTTTTCTAAGAAGGGTCCTGCAGGCAATTCCACCAAACAGGAAGATTTGAATGGGAACGTGCTAGAGGTTTCAGCTCGTGAGAAATTGTTGAATGATCATCCTGAGCTGCTGCAGCAGTTTGGAATGGATCTCCTCCCTGTTCTAATCCAGGTTGGTTTTTAGAAGGAATTAATTTACCCATGTTTTACTGCCCTTTATTCTATAAACAATTTGCCATATTTTTCCCATGCAGATATATGGGTCCAGTGTAAATGGTCCTGTTCGGCACAAGTGCCTTTCAGTTATCGGAAAACTTATGTATTTCAGCACTTCTGAAATGATTCAATCTCTGATAATTTCCACAAACATATCCAGGTATATGTTTCCTCCAGACTTGTATTTGCAGCATATTTTTCTTTAGTGGTTAGCAAGAGAGAGATCCTTAGCTTTCGCTTGTTTTATTTAGTTTTTTAGCTGGGGTGCTAGCTTGGAAAGATCCTCAAGTGCTTGTACCTGCTCTCCAAATAGCAGAAATCTTAATGGAAAAGCTTCCTGGTACTTTTTCAAAGATGTTTGTAAGGGAAGGTGTTGTTCATGCTGTGGATTCTTTAATAATAGCTGGATCTAGCAGTACTGCTTCTTTGGAGCCATCATCAGGTGAAAAGTATAATGATTCTATTCCTGGTTCTTCACGTTCTAGGCGGTATCGACGACGTAGTAGTAATTCGAGTTCAGATGTAAATCCTGCTGAAGACACTAGAAGTTCAGCTCCGAGTATTGGTTCACCTCCAAATTCAATTGAAATTCCAACTGTCAATTCTAGTCTTCGAGCGACAGTCAGTGCACGTGCTAAAGCTTTCAAAGATAAATACTTTCCATCTGATCTGGAGGGCCGTGAAACTGGTGTTACAGATGATCTCCTACGCCTCAAGAATCTTTGCGCGAAGTTGAATGCCAGTATTGATGATAAAAAGACTAAATTAAAGGGGAAATCAAAAGCTTCTGATTCTCAGCTTTCTGATTTTTCTACTCTTAAGGAGGAATACTTGGTTGAGGTGATAACTGAGATGCTGCAAGAGCTTAGCAGAGGGGATGGTGTGTCGACTTTTGAGTTTATTGGTAGTGGAGCCATTGCCTCTTTGCTTAACTATATAACTTGTGGATATTTCTCCAAAGACAGTTCTTCTGAAGTTAATTTGCCTAAGCTTCGAGAACATGCCATCAGAAGGTGCAAATCTTTTGTTACTGTTGCTCTTCCTTCAGGCATTGATGAAAAGAATGGAGCTCCCATGAGTGTTTTGGTTCAAAAACTTCAAGATGCTCTATCCTCGTTAGAGCGTTTCCCTGTCGTGCTGAGCCATACGTCTCGATCATCTGGTGGGAATGCACATCTTTCTTCTGGTCTAGGTGCACTTTCTCAGCCATTCAAGCTGCGCCTTTGCAGAGTACAAGGAGAAAAATCTCTCCGTGACTACTCGTCAAATGTTGTGCTGATTGATCCATTAGCAAGTTTAGCTGCCGTTGAAGACTTCCTTTGGCCCCGAGTTCAACGATACGAGTCTGGTCAAAAGCTTTCTTCTGCTGGGAATCCCGAGTCTGGGACCACTCCTCCAGCAGCTGGTGCATCGTCACCATCTACTTTCACTCCAGCTGCTCGACGTAATTCAATGCGATCTAGATCATCAGTTCTTTTAGGTAGTACTGCCAAGAAAGAGTCATCCCACGAAAAAGATACAAGCTCGTCAAAGTCAAAGGGAAAAGCTATTTTGAAGCCAACCCAAGAAGAGGGAAGAGGACCGCAGACAAGAAATGCTGCTCGCAGAAGAGCAGCTCTGGATAAAGATGCGCAGATGAAGCCTGTAGATGCAGACTCTAGTTCGGTATGTACTGAGCATTTTATTGAAGAAAATGATGTGCTAAAACATATAATTCCATATATGGTCTGGAATTCGCTAAATTTTTTATTAGCTTTGGTCCATTTGATGATGACATATCTTTGCTTCTTGATGAAGCAGCTGAAAGCATTTTGCCTTTTTATGACCACTGATGTAGATAGACGCCATGGATGACATGAGTGCATATGTTTGTACTTCAGGTCTTTGGAATCTAAATAAGCTTTCCAAAAATTAGGATACTTGTTTTACCATGTCTTAGTTATTACTTACTATGGAAATGTGACTATTTTTTGCTCTTCTAGGTATCCATAAGGTTCCTTCTTCAACATTCTTCTCAACTGAAAATTGAAATACGACGGAGTAGGAAAAATGTGAATGATGTTCAATTTTTTTTTTTTAAACTTTTTTTTCAGGAATTCATCTCTGTTAGTTATCAGAAGTTGGAATGAGAGTCATTCCTGTAATTAAGGTTCCCCCATAATGCCCCCTGAATCTAGAAAAGGAAGTAACTAGAAAATCAGTGCATGAAGATTTTTCAAGAAATTCACCTTTCATGGCAATTGATATTGGAACGAGTCATTCTTTAGTTAAAAAAACAATTGTACAGTTCTCTAGACCTAAATTGAGTACGGAATTGCCTTTTGGACTTTATTTTAGGGGCAGGGAAGTTTTTTATTTCCACATTTTACTCTTTTTCCTTGTTTTTTCGTAATATTTCACATTATATTTTATGTGCACTAGGCTTAATTACTTCTTGGAAAATTTTCCTCCATTTAGCAAGCTTCTTGCAAGTTGATATTACTTTTCTGCTCTCATTCCCTCTGTCTGATTTACCTCTAAATACTGTTGCACATGTATAATTTCCCTGCTCATTTAGATCTTTTCACGTCATAACCTCCCATCTAAAAAATAAAAAATAAAAAATTAATCAAGCTAGTGTCTTCTGGCCATAATTTTTCCTGTTCTTTTTGGAATGTTCATCAAAATTATATACTTTTGAACATGACAATTCTTTATCTGCAACGCAGGATGATGACTTGGACATTTCTCCCATTGAACTCAATGAAGAATTGGTGATTGAAGATGATGATATATCCGAAGATGATGATGAGCATGATGATGTATGCTACTGGATTCCATGATCAACTTTTACGTTCTTCTAATTTTCTATTGTGATTTGGTGGTCTTGAAATTGACTTCTAATTTAATATTTAACTGATTGGAGGTGGTAATAATAGGGTACATAATAATATTTTTAGTTTTTCTTTTTTTGGGTTTGCTCCTATGGGGGTGATATCATGATCCCCCCCCCCCCCCCCCCCCAAAAAAAAAAAAAAAAAAAAAACAATTGCTGTTTGAGTCTAATGGGTAAATTGATGACATGGAGATCTCTAGTTCAGGATTATTATTCATCACAAGAAATGTGAAAAGTGGAACCTAAAAGCTTCAGTGGTGCTTTTTCACACTGTCTTCTGTGTTCTGAAAATATACAATTGTTTCTGGACAGATCTATTGCGTCATTTTTATATACCAGACCTGGAGATTTATTAGTAAGTCAATCAGTAGGATGTGGTATCTGCTTTATCGCGTGTTATGTTTATTTTGATCTGCATTAGTAGGAATTTTTTTCATTATTGACTTGACATTTTTGAGCATCTCTCTAGACTTAGTTGGTATTAGTTGTTTCTGAAAATGGAAAATAACATGTTGCCCCCCGCCCTCCCCCTTCCTCTTTTCTCTCTAAACTGGTGGGCTATATGTTACTGATATATTCTGTTAATAGGTAATCTGTCACTGATATCTTTATAATTGGCAGGTACTTAGAGATGATTCTCTTCCCTTCTGCACGCCAGATAAAGTGCATGATGTTAAATTGAGCGACTCTGCAGAAGATAGCGCTGCTGTTGAACCCATAGATGGCCAGAATAATCCGCCTTGTAGTTCTAGCCACAGAGATACTGCAGGGAGAGAATCGGATTCTGCTGAATTTAAGAGTGGTAGTTCTTTTGGTTCAAGAGGTGCAATGTCCTTTGCTGCTGCTGCTATGGCTGGACTTGCATCTGCTAATAGTAGAGGTGAAAGAGGCAGAGATCGGCATGGTCGACCACGTTTTGGGTCCAGCGATCCGCCAAGACTAATATTTACGGCA
Source organism: Olea europaea var. sylvestris (assembly GCF_002742605.1). NCBI lineage: Eukaryota > Viridiplantae > Streptophyta > Magnoliopsida > Lamiales > Oleaceae > Olea > Olea europaea. Next base: position 25,801 of record NW_019248870.1, on the reverse strand, counting down.
GGCGGGAAGCAGCTTAATAGACATTTGACTATTTATCAGGCTATCCAACGACAACTTGTGCTGGAAGATGATGATGATGAGAGATTTGATGGCAGTGATTTTGTGTCGAGCGATGGTAGTAGGCTCTGGAGAGATATTTACACCATCATGTATCAGAGAGCAGATAGCCAAGCTGATAAGTCTTCGGTTGGGGCTGAGAACTCGGCAGCTCCATCAAGGTCTACAAAAGCTAGTTTATCGAGTATATCCAATTCAGATTCATTGCAGCATCGTGTCTCACTTTTAGATAGCATTTTGCAAGGGGAACTTCCTTGTGATCTGGAAAAAAGTAATCATATTTATAATATTTTAGCACTATTACGTGTACTGGAGGGGTTGAATCAGCTTGCACCGCGCTTGCGGGTGCAGGGGGCGGTTGATAGTTTCGCTGAAGGAAAAATTGCAAGTCTAGATGATCTTGGTGACATTGGTATCAAAGTTCCTCCTGAGAAATTCATCAGTAGCAAACTTACTCCAAAATTGGCTAGACAGATCCAGGATGCATTAGCACTGTGCAGCGGGTCTCTTCCTTCATGGTGCTACCAGCTGACTAAAGCATGCCCATTTTTGTTTCCCTTTGAAACCCGGCGCCAATATTTTTATTCAACTGCTTTTGGACTGTCTCGTGCATTATATCGGCTTCAGCAGCAGCAAGGTGCTGATGGTTATGGTTCAACAAATGAAAGAGAGGGAAGGAATGGAAGATTACAGCGTCAGAAAGTTCGTGTGTCTCGCAATCGGATATTGGATTCTGCTGCAAAAGTTATGGAAATGTATTCCAGTCAGAAAGCTGTTCTTGAGGTTGAATATTTTGGTGAAGTTGGCACTGGATTGGGGCCTACTCTGGAGTTTTTCACTCTTTTGAGTCACGACCTTCAAAAAGTAGAACTGGGAATGTGGAGGTCAAATTTGCAATCATTTAGACCTTCAATGGAAGTAGATGTGGACAGACAAGCGGATAGGAAAGCTGAGGGTGATGGAGATATTATCCAATCACCTCTTGGGTTATTTCCCCGTCCTTGGCCACCCAATGCTGATACTTCTGATGGTAGCCAATTTTCTAAAGTTACTGAATATTTCCGGTTGCTTGGTCGTGTTATGGCGAAAGCTCTCCAAGATGGAAGGCTTTTGGATTTGCCTCTATCAGTTGCCTTTAATAAGCTTGTTCTCGGTCAAGTAAGTCAATGTTGCGAATGTTAACTTCAGAGGAAGCATTATTTACTTCTATAAGATGATTTAATTAACAACAATTCATATTTTTTTAATTTCTGCAGGATCTGGATTTGCATGATATCAATTCTTTTGATGCTGAACTTGGGACTACCCTGCAACAAATGCATGCCCTAGTATGCCGGAAACAGCATTTGGAATCAATGGGTAGTCTTACCTTAGATGATTTACGTTTTCAAGGGGCTTCAATTGAAGAGCTTTGTTTAGATTTCACCCTTCCAGGCTATCCTGAATATGTTCTCAAACCAGGCGACAAGAATGTACATCCCTTACCCTTGGATATACTGTCTACTCTTGTAATTATTTCTTTTACTGGTTGCCCTCTGTTTGTGTTATTATTATATATTTGAACTCTTTCTACTCCATTGGAATTTGCAGGTAGATATAACTAGTTTGGAGGATTATATTTCCCTTGTGGTTGATGCAACTGTGGGGACTGGAATATTGCCGCAAATTGAAGCATTTAGATCTGGCTTTAATCAGGTTTGCTTATATATTTGGTCTAAGTCAACTTTCAATGTGATTTCATTTTAAGCAATTTTCTTATGTCAAGATTCAACAACAAATTTTCCTCTAATTTGCATTTTTTTCCTACTATAGCACTGTCAGTGCTTTAAAGTTGTTTCTTAACATGTATATAAGCTCTAAATTGTTGATGGAAACTTATTTTGAAGCAATGCTTATTCTTCCTGATATGTTTGTCTTAATAAGCTCTAGTTGGAGGATGGAAAATGATTTTTTGCCGGTCAAGTTCTTATTTCTTGATATGCTCATCTTAGACTCAGTAAGAAAAACATCATATTTGTCCTTTTTTATGATTTTTCCAGGTTTTTGACATTTCGACTCTACAAATATTTTCGCCAACTGAGTTGGACTATCTGCTCTGTGGCCGCAGAGAGTTGTGGAAGGTAATATATCCCTTGGAATGACACACTTATCACTCAGATGCAAATTCGGTTCCCTGCATTTGCATGGTTAAATATCAATTGTCTCGTTATATGCATTAAGCCAAATATCAAATGAATCTCATAGTGGGTTTATGCTATCAATGGTATAATAACATGCATACCTTTGGAACAGCATTCAAGCACGGGCAACAGCACAACCAATGGTTCTGGTCAATCTGAATCTGCTGATGATGACTTGCCAAGTGTCATGACATGTGCGAATTACTTAAAGCTTCCTCCCTACTCCTCCAAGGTAAGAGTGAGGTTAATGAAATTATCAATTTTTTCTTGGTACTTGTTACATTTTATATGTGATATGAAGCATTTCTAAACAGCGTGCCAATAATGAGGTTTAGACTAATAAAGTGTGCATGCACTATATTTAATAAGGGAAATTGCAGCGTTGGTCTTTAACTTAATGTAGTTGCTCAATCAGTCCCTCCACAATAGAAGATAAATTTCTATAAAATAGTATCTTGCATGGAAACATTCCCCATTTCTAATTTCTGGGCACCGGTTCTAATCTGTGAAGCAAAATCTAGCTTTAGAAATTTGGATACTCGAGGGTTACTTGAAAACGTGACAGAAATTTTGTTTAGATTCTCTTTCAAGATAAAAAAGGTTGAGAATACCAACTGCTACTTGGGCAATGGTGTGGGGACTGATTGTGCAATTTTCCCTATTTAACGTAAAGAGTGCGTTTGATTACCAATATTTTTCATGAAAAATGTCGGTTTTTACCAAAATTCCTACTTTTGTGTTGTTTGATTGATATATTTTTGCGTGGATAATATTTTCCTTCTTTTGGTCACATGACCATATTTTCCTTGAAAATAAGGAAAATATTTTCTTTAGGAAGAGTATATTTTTATTTTTCAAGTAATTCTCTCTTATTTATCTACTAATAAAAAAATGGACAAGTATAACATTTTTTAAATGAAAATTAAATCAATCACATATAATTGACAATTCCCATGCAAATAAGTTCTAGGCAATTTAATTGTCTGGAATTTATTATTATTATTTTTTTATGTAAATTCCATGCCTGCAATCGAACACACTCAATATCTTTTCTAAGCAGTCTGCTAAGTGATAAACAACCAATATCTGGTGATATTGCCCTTCTTTTCTGAGGACAATAACTATAAATTACCATTTATGTTTCTTTGATCAGGAAATCATGCACAAGAAACTTCTCTATGCAATAAGCGAAGGGCAAGGATCTTTTGATTTGTCTTGAGTCTCCGAACTAACTGGCTGGATTTTCGTTTTAGCATATCAGAAGCCTTACCTTCCAGGTTAACTGACAAAATGGCTAGTTAAGGTCAGTCCTCGCTTTAATATAGAAGTTAGATTCTAGTCTCAAAGCATTTTCCACAATTTGCGAACATTGATAGACAAACAAATTTCTAATATCATTTTATCTGGTTTTTTGGCTTTTGAATTTGATGATGGGAGTTTTCCTTCAGATTGATGGGTTGTCGTCTATTCCTGAAAGAGCTTATGAGGTATTTTTTGGTGGAGCTCTGGTGCCTGTCCTTGTAAATGAGGGTGATCTGGATTTTCGTTTTAGCATATCAGAAGCCTTACCTTCCAGGTTAACTGACAAAATGGCTAGTTAAGGTCAGTCCTCGCTTTAAGATAGAAGTTAGATTCTAGTCTCAAAGCATTTTCCACAATTTGCGAACATTGATAGACAAACAAATTTCTAATATCATTTTATCTGGTTTTTTGGCTTTTGAATTTGATGATGGGAGTTTTCCTTCAGATTGATGGGTTGTCTTCTATTCCTGAAAGAGCTTATGAGGTATTTTTTGGTGGAGCTCTGGTGCCTGTCCTTGTAAATGAGGGTGATATTTTTTCATTTCCTGTCTTCTTTCCCTATCGTATGAACATTTGTTAGTAGATATGTATATCTATAAGGGCGTGTTGCCTATTTCCTTTGATGGCCGTACGTTTGGATGTTAGTCGTTTCATTTTACAATTTTGTCATTAATGAATCAGCCATTGAGAGACTTTCTTCTCGAATTCTCTTTTACTCGAGAATTCACCTATCTATATAGGGTTGTCCATCGTGTGCAGTTTTCAATTTTCTCAAGGCAAGTAACTGAAGTAAGCCATTGCTCACCATGAATTTACTGAAACTGTGGTAGGATTACAAACGGCCAACTTATATTGAAGTTTTAATGTCAGCCCCACTGAATTATATGTTGTTTATAAGCGGGTATTGGAGTTTTTCTTAAAATTTGATTACTCTGTAAGACGTGTTGTTTTTTCTTTAATGGACTATTCTACGCGAACTAAAATTTTCTGTTTACATATGTTAATTGAGGGATCGACCAATTTAATCGCAATCGAACTTTATTGATTATTTTGCAACAGACGAAGTTCAATTATTAACATGGACATTGTAATTTGAGTGTTTTATCCCCTGTTTGCATAGTTTCATTTCGAAATTGGTATTTACTGAGAGAGTATAAAATCTAATAAAATCGAGGAAAAAGAGGTTTCAAACCTTTAAAATATTAGTAGGTTTTTCTGAATTTTTAATTTGTTGCGATTGTCATCCGAAACTTAAAATATTAGCAGGTTTTTTCTAAATCTTTAATTTGTTGCAATTGTCATCCCAAATTTAAAATATTAGCATGCTTTTTCTAAATTTCTAGTTTGATGTAATTGTCACCCCAAACTTAAAATATTAATTGACTTTTCCTAAATTTTTTAATTTATTGCAATTGTAATTTCAAACCTTTTGAAACGTTGCGACGGGGATCTTTTTGGACGGTTTTTATCTAAATATCTGTTAGTTGATTAAGAAATTTGATTTTGACCATATTTTTAATATTTTTGAAAAGGTAAAATAGTAACTTTTCATTTGTTACATTAAAATAAGTTAGAAATTAAATTTAAAAAATAAAAAAAAATAGAATAAAAAAATCGTTGTCTTCTTCCTCTCACTCCACCTCAAACACAAACTCAGCACCTCCACCGCCACGGTGAACCCGCATTCATGCTTAAAGTATTGAATTTGAGCTGAGGTTAGAATTTGGGGTTGATTTCAAGATTTTTCCGATCTAGCCCAGTTCATGCTCGTTTATTTTGAAGTCAAACTGTATATTTTCTGTTGGGTTTCTAAACAAAAATGGTCATATGTGGTCCTTGAAAATTCTATTCTAAGTGGAAATTTTTGCTTCTGCTGTGTAATTATGAGTAAATTGAAGTGAGTTTTGGTTCTAAATTTTGAAGTCAAACTGTATATTTTCTTTTGGGTTTCTAAACAAAAAATTGGAGAAAGTTTGCTAATATTTTAAAAGTTTGGGGTCTCTATTGCAATTTTCCCTAAAATCAAAATGAGCTTTAAGTAGAGGCTCTTTTGTTATACCTTAATTTATTCACTCTGTAATGATATTAATTTTCTTTTAGGGGTGTAATCGTTGAAAGAAAGGCTCCTTTATTCGAAATAATAAAGATGTTTTGATAGAATGTGATAATGAAAATCTTGAAAGGAAATAATATTAGTCATGCAATTGGTAGGCTTATGATACTTTGAGCAACTCGAATATTTTTAATTTTAATTAATCATTGCATTTTTATTTATGCAACGATTAATAAGAGAATAAGAAGGTCTCTAAATTGTTGATGACAGCAATCTAAGCAGAATTAAGTGACTGAATATCTTAAATACAAAGACGTCTTTTCAATTTAAGATTTTTAATGTCAGTTACTTGACACCTAGATGGTTATCATCTACCTTTTAATAAAGATTCATTTGGCATGACTTTTGAAAAGTAAAATGAACTTTTGAGATTCGAAAGTTGTTTTTAGACTCATTTGACTAATTTTTATGAAAATGTTTTATTTACTTATAAGAGTAGCTTCATCTGAAAGCAATTTTGGAATAAGTTTTCTTAAGAATAAGTTTTTAAACAACAATTAAGATTATTTCATCTAAAAACTCTTCTAAAGGAAGCGGAAGTAAAGTAAAAACAAAAATCATGTCAAATGAGCCTTAAATAGTAGTCGTGTTTATGTTTCTGATTAATTTAAGTGGGTGAGTTTTGTGACTTCAATTTAAATCCTAATTTTATTTACAATCCGATGCTTTATTTCATTACAAAAGGATAATTGAAAAGTTTAGAGCATCTCTAAAAGACTCTTTAAACATGAGATACTCTTTATTTTAAAAAGTTAACACCTAAAATCATACTTCAAGAGACTTTTTAAATTAACATGAATGAATTAGACTCTTCAAATTTGGAGAGCTTAACTCACTCTCTATAATTGAATGCATTCAATAATTAAAAAAAAAAAATCTTGTTAAAATAAAAGATAATGGAAAATAATAAATATTTTTGGGAAGGTGTTAAATATAAAGAGATTGTTGTAGTACTTTAAAATTTTCACTTTCTATGCTCTTCAAATGATAGAACATGCTTTCTAAAAATAGAAAGTTTTTTGAATATGCTCTTATAATATCATATACGCAATACTTGGGATATGAAAAGTTTTCCAATTTCATTTTAAATATAATAGCTACGCATTACATAATCTAACTGATGAAAAGGAGAAATTCAAATAACTTGCAATTTATGGGAAGTATTACACTTGTCAATTATGATTCTTAAGGTGAATTTGTATTGATCTAAATGGCCTCAATAGTCCTCTTCCCATTGCTGCAATGCTGTGTGCAATTCTCCGTACGGGTTTACGTGGAATCTTCAATCATGATTTTTTTATTATTATTATTTTTTTATGACGAGTCAATCTTCATCACTCTTCTTGTGACTCTACAGTAGGATGTTGTGAATAGATTGGTTTGGATGCACAAAATAACCTCTGGATACGTATTTTCTATAGATGAATCCTTAATATCCATTGCACAAGAGTGACAAATTTTGGGCTTTTGCATTTTTTGGTGATATTTTTGGATTTTTAAACAGAAGATGGATTGATATGCTTTTGGATGTTTAAGAATGATATATATATATACAAGATTGTGAATTTAAAATTATTGTAGACAAACTCATTGTTATATATTTATAGTATAAATATAATGTGAAAGAAATAATCAAATTATATGAAGTGCCCAAGTGGTAAGAAATGTGCATTTGTGTGGGACGTTAGGGATTCGGATCACTCCCCACGCAATTATTAAAAAGTCTTGATTGGAGCCTTGAGAGTTCTGAAAACCATTCGTAATTGCTGTACAAGTGGTTTATGATTGCTGTATCTTGGGAGTGATTGTCCACGGAGATCACAGCAGTTGTCAACGGGCAATTTCATTTCAGGACATCGTGCTGTCACGAGACTCGATAGGACGATAAGTTTTATATTTCTGTATTTTATAGTTCTGCACGTTGCTGCAATTGATTATTTTCTCCAACACTCACCACTGAGTAGCATTTTTATCATAGTTAAGACACATTGGTAGCAACCAAATTATAGAGTTGTTT
>NW_019248870.1:10309-14139 GCF_002742605.1 Olea europaea var. sylvestris | reverse complement strand
AAAAAAAAAAAAAAAACAAGAAGGGAAAAAAATGCTTCTTCGAATTTCTTTCCGGAAATTTTCTTTTAAAATTTCACATTTCCAATGTTGCTTAATCTCATGTCATCAGCTACTTGAGATAATGGGGGAATTCACCCCAGATCAGCAACGGGCTTTCTGCCAGTTTGTTACCGGTGCTCCCCGACTTCCACCAGGTGGTCTGGCTGTACTGAATCCCAAGTTGACAATTGTTAGAAAGGTAAAATGCATTAAGCCAAATATCAAATGAATCTCATAGTGGGTTTATGCTATCAATGGTATAATAACATGCATACCTTTGGAACAGCATTCAAGCACGGGCAACAGCACAACCAATGGTTCTGGTCAATCTGAATCTGCTGATGATGACTTGCCAAGTGTCATGACATGTGCGAATTACTTAAAGCTTCCTCCCTACTCCTCCAAGGTAAGAGTGAGGTTAATGAAATTATCAATTTTTTCTTGGTACTTGTTACATTTTATATGTGATATGAAGCATTTCTAAACAGCGTGCCAATAATGAGGTTTAGACTAATAAAGTGTGCATGCACTATATTTAATAAGGGAAATTGCAGCGTTGGTCTTTAACTTAATGTAGTTGCTCAATCAGTCCCTCCACAATAGAAGATAAATTTCTATAAAATAGTATCTTGCATGGAAACATTCCCCATTTCTAATTTCTGGGCACCGGTTCTAATCTGTGAAGCAAAATCTAGCTTTAGAAATTTGGATACTCGAGGGTTACTTGAAAACGTGACAGAAATTTTGTATAGATTCTCTTTCAAGATAAAAAAGGTTGAGAATACCAACTGCTACTTGGGCAATGGTGTGGGGACTGATTGTGCAATTTTCCCTATTTAACATAAAGAGTGCGTTTGATTTCCAATATTTTTCATGAAAAATGTCGGTTTTTACCAAAATTCCTACTTTTGTGTTGTTTGATTGATATATTTTTGCGTGGATAATATTTTCCTTCTTTTGGTCACATGACCATATTTTCCTTGAAAATAAGGAAAATATTTTCTTTAGGAAGAGTATATTTTTATTTTTCAAGTAATTCTCTCTTATTTATCTACTAATAAAAAAATGGACAAGTATAACATTTTTTAAATGAAAATTAAATCAATCACATATAATTGACAATTCCCATGCAAATAAGTTCTAGGCAATTTAATTGTCTGGAATTTATTATTATTATTTTTTTATGTAAATTCCATGCCTGCAATCGAACACACTCAATATCTTTTCTAAGCAGTCTGCTAAGTGATAAACAACCAATATCTGGTGATATTGCCCTTCTTTTCTGAGGACAATAACTATAAATTACCATTTATGTTTCTTTGATCAGGAAATCATGCACAAGAAACTTCTCTATGCAATAAGCGAAGGGCAAGGATCTTTTGATTTGTCTTGAGTCTCCGAACTAACTGGCTGGATTTTCGTTTTAGCATATCAGAAGCCTTACCTTCCAGGTTAACTGACAAAATGGCTAGTTAAGGTCAGTCCTCGCTTTAAGATAGAAGTTAGATTCTAGTCTCAAAGCATTTTCCACAATTTGCGAACATTGATAGACAAACAAATTTCTAATATCATTTTATCTGGTTTTTTGGCTTTTGAATTTGATGATGGGAGTTTTCCTTCAGATTGATGGGTTGTCTTCTATTCCTGAAAGAGCTTATGAGGTATTTTTTGGTGGAGCTCTGGTGCCTGTCCTTGTAAATGAGGGTGATAATTTTTTCATTTCCTGTCTTCTTTCCCTATCGTATGAACATTTGTTAGTAGATATGTATATCTATAAGGGCGTGTTGCCTATTTCCTTTGATGGCCGTACGTTTGGATGTTAGTCGTTTCATTTTACAATTTTGTCATTAATGAATCAGCCATTGAGAGACTTACTTCTCGAATTCTCTTTTACTCGAGAATTCACCTATCTATATAGGGTTGTCCATCGTGTGCAGTTTTCAATTTTCTAAAGGCAAGTAACTGAAGTAAGCCATTGCTCACCATGAATTTACTGAATTATATGGTAGGATTACAAACGGCCAACTTATATTGAAGTTTTAATTTCAGCCCCACTGAATTATATGTTGTTTATAAGCGGGTATTGGAGTTTTTCTTAAAATTTGATTACTCTGTAAGAAATGTGTTTTTTCTTTAATCGACTATTCTACGCTAACTAAAATTTTCTGTTTACATATGTTAATTGAGGGATCGACCAATTTAATCGCAATCGAACTTTATTATTTTGCAACAGACGAAGTTGAACTATTAACATGGACATTGTAATTTGAGTGTTTTATCCCCTGTTTGCGTAGTTTCATTTCGAAATTGGTATTTACTGAGAGAGTATAAAATATAATAAAATTGAGGGAAAATTACAGTAGAGGTTTCAAACCTTTAAAAAATATTAGCAGGCTTTTTCGAAACCTTTAATTTGTTGCAATTGTCGTCCCAAACTTAAAATATCAGTAGGCTTTTCTTAAACTTTTAATTTGTTGCAATTGTCCTCCCAAATCTTTTGAAACGTTGCGACAGAGGTTCTTTTTGATAGTTTTTATTCAAATATCTGTTAGTTAATTAAGAAATTTGATTTGGACCATATTTTTAATATTTTTGAAAATGTAAAATAGTAACTTTTCATTTGTTACATTAAAATAAGTTAGAAATTAAATTTTAAAAAAAAAATCATTGTCTTTTTCCTCTCACCCCACCTCAAACCAAAATTAGCACCTCCACCGCCACGGTGAACCTGCATTCATGCTTGAAGTATTGAACTTGAGCTGAGGTTAGAATTTGGGGATGATTTCAAGATTTTTGCGATCTAGCCCAGTTCATGCTCATTTATTTTGAAGTCAAACTGTATGTTTTCTTTTGGGTTTCTAAACAAAAATGGTCATATGTGGTCCTTGAAGTGAGTTTTGGTTCTACATTTTGAACTCAAACCGTATATTTTCTTTTGGGTTTCTTAACAAAAAATGGTAATATGTGGTCCTTGAAGAATCTATTCTAAATGGAAATTTGTGCTTCTCCCGTGTAATTATGAGTAAATTGAAGTGAGTTTTGGTTCTAAATTTTGAAGTCAAACAGTATGTTTTCTTTTGGGTTTCTAAACAAAAAATTGGTAATATGTGGTCCTTGAAGAATCTATTCTAAGTGGAAATTTGTGCTTCTCCTGTGTAATTATGAGTAAATTGAAGTGAGTTTTGATTCTAAATATTACATGGATTTGGGTTTAATGGAGTTCTTTTATCATGAGTGCAGGTTCACATGACTAATGGAGGTGGAGGTGGAGGTGGGGTGAGAAGAAGAAGATGATGGGTTTTTTTTAATCTTGTTTCTTATTTTTTTTAATTTAATTTCTAATTTAATTTAATGTAATAAATGGAAAGTTACTATTTTATCTTTTCAAAAATATGGTCAAAGTCAACTTCTTAGTCAACTAACAGACATTTGGATAAAAACCGTCGAAAAGAACCTCCGTCACAACGTTTTGAAAGGTTTGAAGTGACGGTTGCAACAAATTAAAAGTTTGGAGAAAGTCTGCTAATATTTTAAAGATTTGGGGCCTCTACTCCAATTTTCCCTAAAATCAAAATGAGCTTTAAGTAGAGGCTCTTTTGTTATACCTTAATTTATTCACTCTGTAATGATATTAATTTTCTTTTAGGGGTGTAATCGTTGAAAGAAAGGCTTCTTAATTCGAAATAATAAAGATATTTTGATAGAATATGATAATGAAAATCTTGAAAGGAAATAATATTAGTCATGCAATTGGTAGGCTTATGATACTTTGAGCAACTCGAATATTTTTA
>NW_019248870.1:5319-8399 GCF_002742605.1 Olea europaea var. sylvestris | reverse complement strand
CCGAAAGATTGAAATAACTGTTCGAGATTGAAATTTCACCTATTTAAATTTTTAAACAATTTATGAAATTATCATATTAGGGTTCGTTTGATTGCAAAGATGAAATTGAACTGAATTAAAAACGAATTTTAGAGAATTAAATTGTTTAAAAATTGTTTTTCTGAAAATTGTAAATTACTGTGTTTGATTGGTATAATTTTCTATGCGGAAAATTTTAAAATAAAAGTGTTTTTTGGTGTTGTTTGACTTTGTTTTACATGAAAATTGTCAATTAAAGGGATAGATTTGATTGGTATTGGGAATGAAATTTGTTTCTATTACCAACAAAAAAATAAAAAAATCAAGAAAATCATCTATCTTTTGGTGTTCGTTTGATTTTGTTTTACATGGAAATTGTTAATTAAAATGAAATATTTTTGTACAATATTTCTTAGAATTTGTTTAACAGGGAACTAGAAAACCAAGAAAATTTCAAGCCAAGAAGATCAAGAAACCAAATTCCATTAAATTCAAAACGTATTAAACAAACAAAATTGGAAGAAAGTGGAATTAGAATTCCGTTTTCCATGGAATTTGAACAATCAAAGATAGCCTTAGTGTTGATAGATCTCTTCTTTAGAACTTATGTTGTAGAAGCGGACATTATGCTATTGGCCTTTTATTTGCATCTTTTAGATTGAAATGGTTTTTTTTTTTTGGGATGAACTCGCAGACCCGAATTCCCTCGTAGAGTCGCGTTTTTTATAACACTTCACTTTCCCAGTGGAACCAAAATAAATGAATAAATAAATAAAAATTGGCTTACTTCTAGCCACAGCGCGAAGCTTATGAACCAATCCTAATTTTACTTTCCATGGATGGAAATGAGTCATTTAATTCGAATACTTTTATTTACATAAAAATTATTTATCCCTTGTTTGTTTTCAGTTGTTTAAAGAAAATAATGTATTTTTGGACCCTTTTTTGCCAGCACGTGGGACCCATTGTGAGAGAAGAAGTTAACAATCACTGTTGATAGTGGAACAATGGTCTGAAAATGGATTAAAATTGGGTAGAAAAATTGGAAGCAAACAGGAGCTTAACCTTGTTGAATCTATTTTAAAACTTTCAAATCATAACTAACTTTGATTAACTATTTGAGATTGAAACTAAAGTTGTTATGCACCCAATTTTAACGTTAATTGATGTAGCATTTCTTTACTCTTTTTTCTTTTGACGTAACACTCAATTATTTATGGAGAAAAACTTAGAACGGTGTGATTGTCAAATGACGAGGCGGTCTCACCTTATTGGATGAGGGTGGGCCACCCGGTAAAGTGATAGCTCCTCAATCAATGGTGCAACCCTCTCACCAAAATTTTTCTCTTATTCATGAGATGATTAGTTAGCCTGATAGGTGTAAGGAATCAACAAAAGCCATAATTAACTCAAACAACTTACATATTGCTTTTAAATGATGTCATAAGCCTCCCCACCCTTTTTTGTTTGTGTTTTCTCATTTTTACGTCTTAAATAAGTCAAGTTATACAAATGTAGTTTCGGTTTGGCTTTCATTTTTTAAAATTTATTTTTAACCTTACATGTTCAATAAAATAATTTGTATGGACTCATAATTTATTTACTTTTTAACTATACATTCTTAAAAAAAAAATTAAAAAAAAAATCACTCTTCACAAAATTTATTCTCAAAAAATCTTTGTCAAACAGGAACTTAATATAATGCACCTTCACAAGTAAACATGTGATTGAAAAGTAAAAAATTATGCATAGAGCACATCCATATCTTGCTTAGAGCAACAAGTTTTAAATTTTAATATTGGAGTTGTTAAATTTGCCCCCGTCATGAATTAGTTGCTTAGTAATACCATGTTATGTGGGAGACAATCTGACCATTTATTTGAATGACACTTATTTAAATTAATAGTCAAATTTTTTACACATTACAAAATGTCAATAAAAATGTATAAATAGCTTAATTGAGACCCATTTTGTGTTCACATGAAGATGGACCAAAGCAATATTCCTGTTTTGTTTATTTATTTTTCCTTCCTTCTTGTTTTGAAGTTGGAATCTACAAGCTCTAGCATTTGAATGATAAGAGTAAAGTTGGTTTACTTATTTAGCCCCTGTTTGGACTACATCAATTCATTTTCTCTCTTATTTTCAACTGAACATTCTCCAATAAAACAATATTGCACCTAATTTCAAAATTATTCCTTTTTTTTTTTTATCATACATTTTTCAAAAATCACCATTACTAATACATTTTCCTTAGAAACTACATTATAATGGAGCTCAAATAGGGTTTAGCCCCTTGTTTCTCTACCATTATTCAATGAAAATCAGTTTAGGATAGTAAATTTTTGGAGAATATATTATTTGCGTTTACGTTCAAAATATTTTATTATTAAAATATTTGATTGAAAATGAATTTAAAATAAAATGATTTTTAAAATAAAAAGGGCATTAGTGTTTGTCTGGAGCCGCTTTTCAAGGAAAAAAATTGCTTTTTGAACAGTTGTAGACCAAAATTAGCTATCTTTGTTGACTTTGGCTTTCACATTGGGTTCCACTTAACATTTTAACGGTCAAAAAAGCGCTCAGAATTTTGGGGAAAAAGCTCCGTCAAACAAGTGCTTAGCTGCAACCTACTTAAAATAAAAACATTTCATATTTTAATTTTGAGCTGCTGAGCTAACTTAGTACAATTAGTCATACTAGTCTCATCATTGAAGACTAATGTGCAATCAGTGAAATATTTAAGATAAACTCGTTTATATTAAGCTCCTGTTTGATTCAGTTAAAAATCGATCAAATATATAATTGAAAAATTGATAAAAAGATATACATGTTGGCAAACGATGAGTGGTGCGCTGAAAGTGGCTTCTAAAGCCAATTATCTCACTCCAATATACGATATACGGAGACCCGAATCAAAATTTATTATCCCCGCTCTTGCAGCTTGAAAATCATTAAAGGTTCAAATTTCTCTCTCTCTCTCTCTCTCTGCAGGAAATTTAATTGTTTGATAATAAATGTAGCTGGGGTTGGGTGCTATTTGATTATTATATAGCCCAATT
>NW_019248870.1:0-1787 GCF_002742605.1 Olea europaea var. sylvestris | reverse complement strand
TCTCTCTCTCTGCAGGAAATTTAATTGTTTGATAATAAATGTAGCTGGGGTTGGGTGCTATTTGATTATTATATAGCCCAATTTTTGGGTTTTTAATATTATTATGATTAGGGTTTTGTTAACGTATATTTTAAGATTTCTCATTGTTCTTCCACCGATTTTTGCATTTAAATACCTTTGCTAACAAACAAACTCCCTGGGAATACTCAATTCGATAAATTAGAGACGAAGGATCCAAGGGAATAGATAGTTCGCCGGCCGGAGCTAGGAGAATGAGCGCGTCGAGGTTCATAAAGTGCGTCACCGTTGGCGATGGGGCTGTGGGTAAAACTTGCCTTCTCATTTCCTACACGAGCAATACATTTCCCACTGTAAGTATTCGTTTACTTTTCGTTCCTTTTAAATTACCATTGCCTTTCTCTATGTATCTTGGTTCTGTGGGTCTTGTTTACTGTTGCTTGAATTCGTGATCGATCTACGATAAGTCTTCTATTTTCTGGCTTCAGGCTGCTTGATTAATCTATTTTAGTTTAAGAGCCAAATCCCCACTTCTCTTGCTAGAAAATGGGAAAAGACTATTTCTTGGACTGAAACAAACAACGGTAATTATCATGCGGGAGGGTTTCGTGTCTTTTCTTTTTCTTCGACTGGGGAGAAATGATTGATTGGTGAAAAAAAAAAGGGACCTTTGCAGCAGTCTGATTCTTGAACCACTTTCCTATGCTGTTAGATGAAAAGAGGTATGATCATAGGGACCAGTGTTGCTTCCCTTACTCAACATAGGGCCTTCAAAAGAACTGTACCTACTGTCCCAAATCAGGATAACACCACCCCCCACCCCAGTTAACTCTTGAATGGCTATCAGATCATGGTCAGGTAATTCTAGGAAGGCACTTTGTAAAGCTTGACGAGGAGCTAGAAAGAGCCCACTGAAGCAATTTATTCAGAGTAGTTTGGCGTTTGATGAATGAATGAATCCAATGTTAGTATACACTGTTGCTGGATAAAGTAAACACTGTTCCCTTTTTATACACTTCTTGCTGGAGGGTTTGTTAAGGAAGACAAAAAGGGCCGATGAAGGGGGGAGAATGAAAATGTTTTCTGTTCTCCCCTGTGCTCAAAGGGTGCTTGTGGAGGTGTGTACCATAATAAATGAGTACTTACGGATTTCGAAGAATTTTTCTATTTGGGTTATGTTTGGAGTGTCCAAATTTTTGCACTTGTGCACCCTAATGCTCGATTGAGAAGTGTTTGTGGGTTATTTAACGACTTGTCAGGGTAAGAAAATATATATTTGCACATCACATCTTTGGTCCTTCTGATTTTTTATGGCTTTCTTGGTTTTAATTGAATATGTTAACAATATCTTGAACCTTTTTGGATTTCTGGAAAAAATTGTCCTAAAAGGAGTTTAGCTTCTTCCGTCCCTCCCACCCCTAAAATCATTCATGACATTTATGAAGACAAGATGTCTTCTTGTGTGTCTCTTTGTTTCTTAGAAGGTGAAACGATGAAGTAATATACAGCAAGGGAAGGGTGAATCATGGGATTCATTCTGTTATGAGAGAGCTCTCTTCCTTGGGATCTTTTTGCAAATCTTAATCAAGTTTTGTAAATGCCACCGAAAGTATATTTGGAAACTGTGACCATGCCACTTGAAATACATTGTGCCTGATGCCTGTATTGTAACATGTTTTTTAATTATAATATTTCTTTGCTTATGGCACTTTCGTTTTGGGCTGGAAAACTATTTCATTATCTCTTGAACACCCCCCCCCCCCCCCCCC
>NW_019248869.1:0-1360 GCF_002742605.1 Olea europaea var. sylvestris | reverse complement strand
GCCTTAGATTTGATTTAGAATGAAGGGTCCAGATTGGATGGGCTTTGATTAGACGGTTGGGGTTCGTCCTGACTCTTTATAAAAGGTGAGAGACCACCATTTTTCTGGATTTTCTACCTTTGCAATCTTAATTTTCTTCCAAAGGTTAAGTTTTCCGGCGTTGAAGCTGTTTGTTCCCTGGTTTTCCGGCACCATTCCGTTGGCGTAGTTATTCTCGTAGGTATTTTCACAGAAAATCCCTTCTATTGCGTTCTTAGTCCTTTTCTGAAATGGAGTCCACCTCAGGTAGGGAGTTGGTTACTATCGCGTCATTCAGTCAGGGGGCTAGCTACAGGGGTGACTCCGAGCTTGAGCAGTATGCTATGACTGAGGAGGCAGGAAACTACAGTGTAGAGTGGGGACGTCTAGAGTCCCTTCGAATATGACATTGAAGAGGCTTGGGGAGATTAGGGAGAGGTACTATGTACCTCATTATGTAGAGATGTTAGTACTCGAGGCCCATGAGCAAGCCTGCTATCCGAGGCCTGGATGCGTGGCGGTGAGCGAATACCTGTTAAGGCAGGTATGCGTCTTCCTCTGCACCCCTTCTTCAGGGCGGTGCTGAGGAACTTCGTGTTATCGCCGACCCAAGTTTTGCCAAATGGGTGGAGCCAGTTGGTTGGCTTGTACTTCCTATGGAAGGAAGTGTCACTCGAGGAGGACATGCCTCTCCACGTCTTCATGACCCTATTCCAGCTTAGGGTAATAGGTAAGGAGTCCAGGGGTGGTATTACTTAATCCCTCGGGGGGCTCATGTACCATTTGTGGTGGAGCTGCCTTCTTCCATTAAAGGGTGGAAGGAGTCGTGGTTCTGGGTGAGGGGCAAGTGGCAGGCGGTGAAGGGGTACACAGCCCTAGCTTGCACAATATCAACCTAGTACTACAAAGCTCGTGAGTCTCCCAGCCTAAGTTTGCACTCTGTATTCAAATTTCTTTAGATCTAACTGTTGAGGCTTCCTTTGCAAATAGCAGTACTAGGTTTGAGTTGAGCAAGGATGAGTTTGAAGTGATAGAGGACATTTACAAGAGACCTCTCAAGCTTCGCCACTTCGACCACCTCATCGACCGAAGTCGCTACTTCCTTGATTTTGAACTGATGGCCTCCAAGAGTAAGAAGCTCCTATACTTGTGTATTTCTTACTTTTTGTTTTGATACTGATGCATTGACATGTTCTGCAGACAAGTTTAAGAGGAGGGAATACCCAGCCCCTGACATGGCCTCTATACTTAGGGCCACATCCACTGTGAAGACGAGGCCCCTGAAGCCAGGGTCCAGTGGTACAAAAGAGGTTCGGGGCAGGGTCGAGCGCTTCTTTAAGGA
>NW_019248868.1:0-1360 GCF_002742605.1 Olea europaea var. sylvestris | reverse complement strand
TCAACATATTTTCACTTAATAAAAATAATTTTTTTGAAGCACATAAATTCTTTGGGTTAAAAAATTGCCATGAGAAAATCTCGCATATTCTAAAAATCATTGATTTTTCGAAGTAATCATAACTTGACATCATACACATCAGATAACTCTATTAACCTGCTTTCACTTATTAAAAATAATTTTTTTAAATCACACCAATTCTTGGAGTTATTGTTGCATGAAAAACAATGCAAAAATCGCACATATCATAAAAATCATTGATTTTTGAAATTGTTGTAACTTTACACCATCAGGAAAGCTCTATCAACCTACTTTACATTTTAAAAATATTTTTTTGAAATTATAGCAATTTAAGTTGTAAAGTTGTTTCGAGAAAAGCGACAGGAAAATGATTTAACCTTTTTTTATTCTTGAAATTAGTTATTTTATTGGATGTAATTCATGATGTAATAACATCCCTCAGCAGAATTCTCGAGCAAGAAAAGAAGATTTGTTGATTGTCATTTGAAACGAGTACAAGATAGAATAGCTACTAAAACACATTTTACATCCCTCATTGAAGGCTACAAAAAATAATTAGGTTGTAACTTGGCGAGGGAAAAAATATTATAAGGAATTGTATAGATGGGTCGTTACTTCCGGTCTCAAATTCATAAAACTATGCAAGCAAATCTGAATTCCCTTGGTTTCAATCTTGTCTATCTAGGAACTTCTCTATCAGTACTGAAAATGCAGCAAAACCAGCACAACCAACACATTCTGCTTTAGGAGCCCTTCTAGCAGATAATGTTGCTACACATCTCGCAACAACTGTATGTGTGATGTCATGTTTGGCCTGGCCTTATCAATGACATGCTTTGCACTTGAGAAAATGAAATCCAAAAACAACAAAGATTATAGGAATTCTAACTCCTTCAACCATTGCTTTGTAGTGTATATAAACAGTCGCCTTCCAATCATTTCATCTTGCATTATTGGATTATCAACCACCCCAAGAAATAGGCCCATAAACAACCCCAATCCACCTTCTATGACTCTTCTAACCACATTGTGCGAATGGCACAATTATTTCAAATATCCTAATCCCATGTTTTCTGAACTGTGGGTAGGCGAATCATTTCAATCCTTGGGTTTGGCGCATCTTGTGAACTTGAAGAAACACACTATGATTCATTGTCTAGATTGGTACTCATGCTAGTGATCTATGGATGATAAAATCCACAAGTCTCATACTAAGCTGCACTAAATTCTAAAACTGGAGTCTCCAACAGTAGAGCACCCTGGGTAATGGGTTTAAAGAAAATTAGGGTTTTGGCCCAGCATATACATTTTCAAAAAAAAAAAAAAAAATGGTTTAATG
>NW_019248867.1:0-1360 GCF_002742605.1 Olea europaea var. sylvestris | reverse complement strand
TTATATAGTGGTTTATATTCCGACAATTATCCGATATGAAATTTATTTCTTAATATGTCCCCCAAGATGGTGACTTATTTAAGCAGTCCAATGTTAGAATTCATGCGCTCATTTTTAGTCTTAATTGAAATCTAATTACTCGTTTGAGTTTAATGAGATTTGATATCATATTAAAATTTGAAGCTTCACGTACCTCAATATATTTCTATTAAGTTCATATTTTGTACATATTTTTTTGAAATTCATTTTTTGCTAAACTCATTTTCAACTATATATATTTCCAATAAAATAACTTGCCATGTGAACCCAAAATTTTTTCTACATTTTAATCATACATTCTAAAAAATGTGGGTAGGGCGAAGAATGGGTGATTATTTAAAAAAAAAAATCACCCAGGGGCTACATGTGTCTAGCCTATAGTACTGCCAGCGTTTTTCTTATAACATATTTCCTCTTTCGGGGAATTAGCATAGATGTATCTACATTATCAATTGTAAAAAAATTTGCCCTTTTTGAAAAGTTGCGCAAAAATGTAATTACCTTTTTGGGTGCATTTAATACTAATTAAAGCATGCATTTAATGCTAGTTAATGGCTTGATTTAATAATTGACATGTGTAAGAAAATCCTATGTGTGATTGTAATATACACTGTGTAATAGATTTGTTAACCCTTTAAAAAACAAGAATATGAAGTAATTTCCTAATCATCTTCAAGTTTGAGAGATTAGAATTTATAAATTGTTTAATGTTTTATCTTATAACTTATTATTATGGTATTATTAAATACATCATGCTCATATTTATTTACAAATTTTTATTTATCCATTTGAATTGCTTTTACAAATATCTTAAAATGACAATATCCCCCATAACTTTTTGTTGAGATTCCCATGAAGCATTGTGTACGTTGTTTGTAAAGATTTTATAAATTGGTAGTTAAGCATTGATGAAAACATTTAATACTTGTAATCCAATCGCATACATTAATTGATTCCCATCAGTTGCCAACCATCTAGTCAATTGGTGGACTAGACTGTGAAGATCGACAGTTAAAATTCGACCTCGACTGTTCGTAAATGTCGAGAAAGATAATTCAACAGTCAATCTCACCAGTTTGCTACTATTTTCTAATTTCTATTCACTATGTGCTATTAAAATTCGATATATTAATTTGATCGAGTGCTTACAATTGGTATCTGAAATTTTTAGGTATGAGCAGTAATCTGGAATTCATTGTCTCACATAAGGAACAATTTTTCCACGTAGACTTCAATCGTAGTTCCAAGTAATATTACCCTACGAGGACTTGTCCGACAATTGATGGAGAAACAACTCTTTGTGTAAGTTTTCCACAAACTG
>NW_019248866.1:0-1360 GCF_002742605.1 Olea europaea var. sylvestris | reverse complement strand
GCCATATTTAAAGTGCCATAAAATACCTATGCCAAAAGTCGAGCTATCGACTATAAAATAGCGCTGGTTGGGAGGCAACCCAATGTTTCTACCCTTTATTTATTTCGTTTTGCATTAGTCTAGGAGTTTTTTAATTTTTCAACATTTTTTTATAGTTTAGGTCATCGTTCATCCATACATGTCAATAAATAGCTTAGCCACAATCCACACGAGTCCTAATGCATTGAGCGCGAGTCACAAGGTTGAAGTCCTGTTTTAGTCAGTCATGGGTCAAATTGAACAAAGTGCATATTTAGAGCTAAACTTTGTTGGTGATTTACATTTTTCTGATATGAACTTTATATTGAGACATAATTTATGCATCTTACATGCCAATAGTGTACACATGCACCTTGAAATAAGTTTGGGGGAATGGTGCATCACCTGGATTCCTTCATGCACACCCAAGTTTATCAATTATCACCATGAGATATAATACACATACTTTGCACTTTTATAGGATGTCGCCAGAAAGACCTCAATAGGAAAAGAGAAGGTTGGCTCCACATATGGCATTGCAGGTCTCGATTTTCGACCACTTTCATATTGATCAGGGGAGTACTAGTTATCCCATTTCTTGTGCTTTCAGTTTATTTTGTCCCTCAATTATACGTATTTGAACTTCTACTTTATTTCAAAAATGAGGGCAAGGTTATGTATAAGTTTGGGAGAGGTGGCATAAAATGTGGCATCTAGATTTTGACATCCATTTTTCGTGTACCATTCATATTCCATCAATAGATTTACTTAATTGTTGCATTTTGTGTGTTGTTGAGTGTTATAAAAAAAATATCTGCATATATTCTTCATTTTACTATATTTCTTATTTTGTGGGCTTGATAACCTTGCCGACTATGATGAGATTATTGGAAAAGATATTATAAATTGTGATATGGTGCAGAAGTTGATTAATCGGAATTTGTTGATGTGGTACTTGACAACCCTTATACACACACTCATGCTTTACATGTTGGTAAGTGATTGGATTCTTGAATGAAGCAGGAGAAACCGAGAAAAACCTCTATTGTGTTGACAATAACCATTTCAGAAATATTTGGAGATGGTTGATCAATTACAGGGGAACTTGGAGATAGGTAGAGGCTCCGTGCATGAAATTATATTGTGTGGATTACCTAGACCAATAAGGTAAAAATTAGGTGAAAGTCTTAAGTTGAGGGTGGTTTTGGAAACTGAATGTCCAGTAAAACAAAGAGGGGCATAAACTAATTTGTGCAAAAGTAACACTTTTTTCCATGCCTTTATGACTCGAGCAAGTAAGCCTGTAAGAATATTTCAAAATTTGGTGCCCTAAAGCCAACTG
>NW_019248865.1:0-1360 GCF_002742605.1 Olea europaea var. sylvestris | reverse complement strand
TCTCGATAAGTGCCCAGCTCAAGAACTGACACTATGTCACGAATATAAGGTTGAAGCCCACGTTCAAATCTTCTAGCCCGCTTCTCCTCAATATCCACTAAATGTGGAGCAAACCTTGATAATTCCTCAAATTTGCATTCGTACTCCACAAGGGTCATGGTTCCCTGCTGAAGTCTAAGGAACTCCGTCTCCTTTTGATCTCTCACAGCTGCCGGGTAAAATTTTTCTTCTACAAGTTCCTTAAACCTCTCCCAAGTTATAGCCTATTCTTCAGCAGGTGTTAATGACCTAGTAGTCATGTCCCACCAATGGCTAGCCCCCTTCTTTAACATAAACACTGAAAATGTTACCCTCTCAGCATCGTCACATCTTATAAATTTAAAGATGCGTTCTAATTCTCATAACCAATCCTCAACTGCTAAGGGATCTGTACTCCCTTCAAATGATGGAGGGTTCATTTTACGAAACTGCTCTATCATTGCAGTTCGATCCCTCGAGTTAGGTACTATTTGAGATTGAATAGTTGGTTGGTTGGGTTCCTGGTGATCAACTGGTATTTGTTGATTTAAGATTCATTGCCCAGTCAAAGGTGGTGCCTGCTGTTATTGTCCCAACTCCCGCATTACAGCAAGTAGTTCTCGTGCAAAGTTTGCAACATTAATTTCACCACCATTAGAACTAGCATTAGCATTACCGTGGTTGCGCTTTGGAGGCATTTCCTTTGAATGAAAAAAAAATATTCATCCGGTTAAAATTACTTCAGAACATAATACTAACTTTAGAAAAAAAAAATTTCAAAGGCCAAAGCAACTTTCCTTCATATATATATACATTATTATTTCTCACAAACAAAAGTCATATTGAGATATGGTACATACATTCAAAAGCAGAGGTACACATTACATCCTATTCTATTCCAAAAATAAAGATAGCTAGGTAAGATGGTGTCTAATCTTCTATTTCTTCTGGATCCTCATCGGGGTCTTCCTCTAGGTCTTCTTCTTGGTCTTCTTCTAACGTGCTTTGCTCCGAACTATCTAGTAATGGTACGGGAAAACTTTCATCTAGAACTCTCGAAAAGCACTTAGCCAACGGTCCCTTAACTAGCCTAGAATTGGTAGCTCGTAAACTGGTATTCATGGATAATATTATAGTCTTCTTAAAGTTTCGCTGTAAATCACGGCTAGTCCCATAGCTCTCTCGAAGCAAATATGTAAGATCCTCATACGAAAGGTCATCATCAGACCATAGCACAATCTCATTTATGACTGAGGCCTAGGGTTCCGGAACAGTTTCGTATAACCTTTGTATCTTCACCTTATCCCTTAAGCTATGGTGTATCTCCCATAACATCCCAATA
>NW_019248864.1:0-1361 GCF_002742605.1 Olea europaea var. sylvestris | reverse complement strand
TGTTGCATTGTCTACCAACGATGGGAAGGTGGTGATTGATTTTCTAAAGTAAAATATTTTCACCCGCTTTGGCACACCGAGAGCTATAATCAGTGACGGGGGCCAACATTTCTGCAATCGCCAATTTGAACAGTTGTTGACTAAATATGGCGTTAAACATCGTGTAGCCATTGCATATCATCCTCAAATCGACGGACATGTTGAAGTGTTCGATAGGCAATTAAAGTGAATACTTGAAGTCACAGTAAGCTCTTCACGAAAAGATTGGTCTAAGAAGATGGACGACACCTTGTGGGCCTAAATGACTGCATTTAAGACTCCTATAGGGATGTCACCATATCGATTGGTTTTCGAGAAGGCATGCCACTTACCTCTTGAGATAGAACACCATGCTTATTGGGCAATGAAGAAATTGAATTTGGACTTGAAGGTTGCGGGTGAAAAATGTTTATCACAACTTAATGAGCTGGATGAGCTCAGAATGGAGGCCTATGAAAATTCAAGACTCTATAAAGAATGTACCAAGAAGTGACATGATATGTATATTCAAAGGTGTGAATTTATAGTGGGGCAAAAAGTGTTACTGTACAACTCTAGGCTTAAGCTATTTTCAGGAAAGCTACGATCGAGATGGTCTGGTCCCTACTATTACACAGGTATTTTCACATGGAGTAGTTGAGATCACTCATGACAGTAAGAGGACATTTAAAGTCAATGGACAGCATTTGAAGCACTATTGGAACAACGATTTCTCAAAGAAAAAGTCTATCGTTCATCTTAGACCACCAGAATGACACAATACGGTAAAATCGAGCTATCGACTATAACCTATCGCTGGGTGGGAGGCAACCCACTGTATCCTTTTAAATTTAATTTATTTTGCTTTTTTGCATCAGATTAGGAATTGTTCAATTTTATTTTTCAATTTTTTTTAAATTAGGTCATTGATCATCCATACATGTTAAAAGAGTCCAAGCACTGTCCACACGAGTCCCTACACATCACACATGAGTTCGGGTTGATTGGAGCTATTTTTAGTATTTGGGGGTGTAATTCACGCATTTCAAGGCAAAAGTTTATTTTCAAAATTTCAAATGTCAATGCATGATTGTGAATTTAAAAAGATTTTGGTTTCGAACACTAAATTTATGCTCTATGTATACCCCCAAAATGTTTAAAAATGTATCTTTGAAAAATTGGGGTCATTGAGAAGTCAGACCGACCACTAAATTGAAAACCAAATTTTGGGATAAAATTTAATCAAACTAGTGATTTTGGGAGAATTGAATATATTTTTTTTCAAAGTTGTTTTTTTATTATTTTTAAATACATTTTCCTTTTTTTAGCATGTTAAAAAAAAA
>NW_019248863.1:0-1361 GCF_002742605.1 Olea europaea var. sylvestris | reverse complement strand
AAAATTTGACCAATGGATGGGAATCAAAAATCGCGCAGGGGCAAATTCGTCATTTTTCGTGACGGTGTCGGAATCGGCTAAAATTTGACTGAATTATGGGAAACAAAAATCGCGCAGGGGCAAATTCGTCATTTTTCGGGACAGTGTCGGAATCGGCTAAAAGTTGACTGATTGATGGGAAACAAAAATCGCGCCCGGCGCAATTTCGTCATTTTTCGCGACAGTGTCGGAATCGGCTAAAAGTTGACTGAATGATGGGAAACAAAAATCGCGCCCGGCGCAATTTCGTCATTTTTCGCGACAGTGTCGGAATCGGCTAAAAGTTGACTGAATGATGGGAAACAAAAATCGCGCCCGGCGCAATTTCGTCATTTTTCGCGACAGTGTCGGAATCGGCTAAAAGTTGACTGAATGATGGGAAACAAAAATCGCGCCCGGCGCAATTTCGTCATTTTTCGCGACAGTGTCGGAATCGGCTAAAAGTTGACTGAATGATGGGAAACAAAAATCGCGCCCGGCGCAATTTCGTCATTTTTCGCGACAGTGTCGGAATCGGCTAAAAGTTGACTGAATGATGGGAAACAAAAATCGCGCCCGGCGCAATTTCGTCATTTTTCGCGACAGTGTCGGAATCGGCTAAAAGTTGACTGAATGATGGGAAACAAAAATCGCGCCGTGGGCAATTTCGTCATTTTTCGCGACGGTGTTGAAATCGGCTAAAATTTGACCGATGGATGGGAATCAAAAATCGCGCATGGGAAAATTCGTCATTTTTCGTGACGGTGTCGGAATCGGCTAAAAGTTGACTGATTGATGGGAAACAAAAATCGCGCGTGGGCGATTTCGTCATTTTTCGCGACGGTGTTGGAATGAGCAAAACTTTGACAGATTGATCGGAAACAAAAATCGCGCCGGAGTCAATTTCGTCATTTTTCGCGACAGTGTCGAAATCGGCTAAAATTTGACTGATTGATGGGAAACAAAAATCGCGCAAGGCCAATTTCGTCATTTTTCGTGACGGTGTCGGAATCGGCTAAAAGTTGACTGATTGATGGGAAACAAAAATCGCGCAAGGCCAATTTCGTCATTTTTCGTGACGGTGTCGGAATCGGCTAAAATTTGACTGATTGATGGGAAACAAATATAGCGCAGGGGGCAATTTCGTCATTTTTTGCGACGGTGTCGAAATCGTCTAAAATTTGACTGATTGATGGAAAACAAAAATCGCGCAGGGGCAATTTCGTCATTTTTCGGGAGGGTGTCAGAATCGGCTAAAACTTGACTGATTGATGGGAAACAAAAATCGCGCCTGGGGCAATTTCGTCATTTTTCGCGACGGTGTCGGAGTCGGCTAAAAGTTG
>NW_019248862.1:0-1361 GCF_002742605.1 Olea europaea var. sylvestris | reverse complement strand
GGCTAAAATTTGATTGGTTGATCGGAAACAAAAATCGCGGCGGGGGCAATTTCGTCATTTTTCTCGACTGTGTCGGAATTGGCCGAAATTTGGCAGTTTGATCGGAAATAAAAATCGCGCAGAGCGGCAATTTCGTCATTTTTCTCGACTGTGTCGGAATGGGCTCAAATTTGACAGGTTTATCGGGAACAAAAACTGCGCCGGGTGTAATTTCGTCATTTTTCGCGACTGTGTCGGAATTTGCTAAAATTTGACTGGTTGATCGGAAACAAAAATCGCGTCGGGGGCAATTTCGTCATTTTTCTCGACTGTGTCGGAATTGGCTGAAATTTGGCAGTTTGATCTGAAATAAAAATCGCGCCGAGGGCAATTTCGTCATTTTTCACGACTATGTCGGAATTGGCTAAAATTTGACTGGTTGATCGAAAACAAAAACCGCGCCGGTGGCAATTTCGTCATTTATCGCGACTCTGTCGGAATTGCCTGAAATTTGGAAGTTTGATCGGAAATAAAAATCGAGCCGGCGGCAATTTCGTCATTTTTCTCGACTGTGTCGGAATGGGCTAAAATTTGACAGGTTGATCGGGAACAAAAATCTCCCCAGGTGTAATTTCGTCATTTTTCGCCACTGTGTCGGAATTGGCTAAAATTTGACTTGTTGATCGGAAACAAAAACAGCGCCGGGGGCAATTTCGTCATTTTTCTCGTCTGTGTCGGAATTAGCCGAAATATGGCAGTTTGATCTGAAATAAAAATCGCGCCGGGGGCAATTTCGTCATTTTTCTTGACTTTGTCGGAATGGGCTTAAATTTGACAAGTTGATCGGGAACAAAAACCTCGCCGGGTGTAATTTCGTCATTTTTCGCGACTGTGTAGGAATTGGCTGAAATTTGGCAGTTTGATCGGAAATAAAAATCGCGCCAGGCGGCAATTTCGTCATTTTTCTCGACTTTGTCGGAATGGGCTCAAATTTGACAGGTTTATCGGGAACAAAAACTGCGCCGGGTGTAATTTCGTCATTTTTCGCGACTGTGTCGGAATTGGCTAAAATTTGACTGGTTGATCGGAAACAAAAATCGCGCCGGGGGCAATTTCGTCATTTTTCTCGACTGTGTCGGAATGGGCTCAAATTTGACAGGTTGATCGGGAACAAAAACCGCGTCGTGTGTAATTTCATCATTTTCGCGACTGTGTCGGAATCGGCTAAAATTTGACTAGTTGATCGTAAAACAAAAACTTTGCCGGGGGCAATTTCGTCGTATTTCTCGACTGTGTCGAAATTGGCTGAAATTTGGCAATTTGATCGGAAATAAAAATCGCGCCGGGGGTAATTTCGTCATTTTTCTCGACTGTGTCGGAAT
>NW_019248861.1:0-1361 GCF_002742605.1 Olea europaea var. sylvestris | reverse complement strand
GGCGCATTATGGAAGGAGAAGAAGGTTCAGAGATGAGAAGCCGAGCACAAGAATATAAAGAGAAGGCAAGAAAGGCTGTTGAAAAAGATGGATCTTCTTACACTGACTTGAGTGCTTTGCTTGAAGAATTGAGAGCATATCGTCTTGGTGTCAACACCACGAAGCTTAACAATTGTTCAATCTGATTTCAGTATTATTCGGATGTTGAGTTCTTGGTATTCAATCTAATTTCAGTATTATTAGTATGTTCAGTTCTGGGTATTCAGTCGAATCAAAGAAATTGGTATAGAATGGTTATGGAAAATGATTTTAAATCTTTGATCTCATATGAAATAATTTAAAGAGCTAAATGCCTTTAGAGTTGCTGATATTTGTACTTAAAATTTATCTCTGTTATTAGTTCTCTATGATGGAAATCGTTTTACATTTTGTAATTTTGGCCAAATTTGAGATCAAAATTATGCGGGAGCATGCTTCAAAATCAATAGGAACAAGTATACTCATGTTTTACTCAATGAGATGATTAACAGGAATATATTAATTTGTCGAAAATAATTAAAAATTGAATGAAATATTTGCGTGAGTGAAGAATTTGATGAAATTGTTTAAAATTTGTCCCGCGTACGAAAACTATGGGAACAGTGTTCAGTTTAATATAATTCAAGTTTAGCATTTGGGTTTAGGCACTAAAGAACAACCAATTTTGTGGAAAGGTTACGACCAAGATACCAATGGTTTCTAACAGCGCATATTGCCCTCTGGCACAGTACGTACCCCAGTTCGAGTCATTGTCTTGCTTATATTATTTTCGACAAAAATTATTTAAGTATTTTATTTAAAGCTTCTAGGACAAATTGTAATTAATTAAATTCTTTGGTGCTTGGTAAAAATATTCTAATGGTCTTTAAAATTCGAACCGTTTGCTATTTTCTTAATATTTCTCTGGACTTAACCGATGTTTATTTGTGTATCAAATGTCTCTAACTAATTAACACGTTTGTCACCGATGTAACCAAATCTGTAAACGAAATTCTTTTTGGACGTAACCAACATCCATTTGTGTAACAAACATCTCTAACCAATGTCTATTTTCTGTGATACACGTATGTGATCGACGTAACTAACATTTGTAACCAACTGCAACATACGTTTGTTTTCAATATGGGCAAATGCTTCCGTTCATTTGAAAGACTTTCTGAAAAGTCACCACTATTATGAAGATGCTTGTAGGATATTTTAATGGCCACGAATAATCTGTAAATAGACTCATCACTAAATTTTGTACTTCGTATCAGCATCTAAGAAGTAATTCGTATGTCCTCGCCTAGTTAACAAAAATTTTGAAAATTCCTCATTTAGCG
>NW_019248860.1:0-1361 GCF_002742605.1 Olea europaea var. sylvestris | reverse complement strand
TGCCGGCTCTCCCATATGCATGAAAGGTTCCTTAGAGGTGAACCTGTGGTCATTGGAGTCCGGTGGGGCTTGCAAAACCTGTGTAAAAGACTTCCGTTGGCTGCGTTCAGCTTGAGAGACTACAGATTTACCGGAAAGTGCAGCCGCATATGACTTCCTAGCTTGATTAATTACTGTTGGGGACTTGAAGGGCCTTGATCAGCACCAGGTATTTCCTGATGGGATTCCACCTCACATCGTCAAGGAGGATCCACGAAATCATCATCATCATCTGAAATGTGAGCTTGTCTAACACCAATGTCCGTTACCAAAGGCACTGATTCTTCACTCATGTGTACAGGGTCAACGGACTTTCCCTTCCTGCTTTCCTTTCGGTGACTGCCCTGGGAAAATTCTGGTTGAATTAGTTTGTTACGATGCACACCATCCATGTATGACATTGCCATTTCAGCCTCAGCAGGTACCAAGTCACATTTTTCAATCTGCATTACATTACAGTAAAGATTAGAGAACAATAATCTTACCATATCTTCCACTATCAGTAGAATAGGAATTACTGAAACATTACATTAGGCTTGTTGAAGCAGCTCGGCTCCTCCAACTTAAATGCAGAACGTTGCTCATTTGCATTATAGTTTTTGATTTGAGGGTGCATCATCAATACTCTTGTGACAATAACTTTATCTAGGTCAGGGAAGGTTTCGTAGATCCAAGCTTGAAAGGCTACCAACATACCTCGTAGCCTATAATGTGCGGTTTGCCGACTCAAAGCATCTTTCAAAGAACTCAAAGTGATCTCAAACAGTAACTTTCCCCATGGGAAACTGGTTAGCGCAGGGAAGTCCTCAACAAGCGTGAACAAGTAATGGTCGACCACTTTCTTATAATCTTTAGGAAATGAGTAGGTAGTAATGAAGTGCAGGATACAATGAGTGCAACATCATGATCCGAGACAATTTCAACAAGATCCAGATCCGGCATTTGGCAAGCAGATATAAATGTGGACTTCACATCATGTGTCACGGTATCCACATGAGAAAAGTACTTTTTCTTCAGTTGTGACTGCCTACTTTCAAAAATGCCCGTGTCACTATCACCAAAACATCTTAGTTTCGTGACTATACAAAACTCAGATATAGAGAATCTAACATAACGCGCAACAACTAAAACCTACATCTCTTCAGGTTAGGTTGATGGACTTGCCACAAGAGGAAGTAATGAATTAATTACGGTTGTACCACAATTTCATGGCAGTCGAGAAAATGGGCAAAGCACGTTCCCCTCATAATGAGCTTCTGTTGATCAAATAATTTTTCTTGAATACTTAAAAGCACACTCTTGTTGATCGATGTTGTAATCTT
>NW_019248859.1:99689-101831 GCF_002742605.1 Olea europaea var. sylvestris | reverse complement strand
CTGTAAGATCGAAATAAAGAAAGAGTTTTGCGTATAAAAGATTTCGCCCTATTGAAGCTTTTGTTGGCTTCATTGAAAGAGTTTGGGCTCCATTAAGCTAGACTCGCAGAGTACGGACAGGAGAGTTCCTCCGGCTTGAAGTTGGACAATTGCAGACTCGCTGTGTAAGAAAGGGTTCCTCCGGCTTGAAGGTTGTCGCGTGCTTCATCGATTCAATTAGATGGCGGACAACGGTATTTCCCTTCATTAAGCTTAAGAACATGGACTTGATAATCAAATTTAAACTTTTTGTTTTAGATAACGTTATTTCCCTGTCTTTAACTTTGAAAATATGTTTGCATGATTTTTCATTGTAAATCAAAAATCAATTAAATGGTCAAATAATTGTTCACCCTATCCTGTCAAACTAAAATTGAATTAGGGGAAAGCTTAAAGGTTGAACTACTTCTTCACACACTTGTATGAATCTAAAATTAATTGATTCAGGGGAAAGCTTAAATTTTTTACCCTATTCTGTTAAGAATTTGTCAAATATGCGGAAAGAGGGAATGAAATCATTGAAATGTGTCATTGGTTTTGTTACTGCAAGCAAGGAAATTGCGAAGGATGTGGATGATGTCATTCTATTACAGTCCGAAAATGACAACACTTTGGAAAGTGAGAAAGTTGTGGATGATGGAATTGAGGGAGTAGACAGTGTGATTGTGCCCGCGGTAGGTATGAAGTTAAACAATGAAAATGAAATATATGATTTCTACAAATGATATGAGTATGACGTCGGATTTCTAGTTAGGAAAAGAATTTCACAGAAAGATGATGATGGAATTGTGAAATATACGGTGTTCACATGTAGCCACGAAGGGCGAAGAAGTCGTACCATGAGCGATTGTTTGAAATCGCAAGCCACCATTCAGACAGGCTACAAATCCGGGATGACTGCATCTATAGATGCAGGTGGAGTATGGAAAATTAACACAATTAACCTCATTCACAATCATACAACAAGTCCCTCGAAGTCCAGGTTGTATCGTTGCAACTGAAAATTGAGTGTTCATGTCAAACGATGGCTTGAAGTGAACGATATAGCAGAAATTTCGTTGCACAAAAGTTACAACGCCACAGTCGTAGAAGCAGGAGGAAATGAGAATATGACATGCATGAAAAAAAAAACTATCGAAACTATGTTGAGCAAGTGAGGAGGTTAAGACTTGGAGAAGGGGATGTCGTAGCAATACAAGCCTATTTTTCGAACATAGAAGCAAGGTGTGATTTAGACGAAGAGCTGCAGCTCAAGAATATTTTTTAGGCAGATAATAGGAGTAGGGAAACGTATAAGGAGTTTGGTGATGTGGTAACATTTGATACGATGTACTTAACTAATAAGTACGACATGCCGTTTGCTCCTTTTATTGGAGTTAATCATCATGGACAATCAATACTCTTTAGTTGTGGATTGGTGTCGAATGAAAATACAGAGACATTTGTATGGCTTTTTAAGACTTGGCTTCAGTGTATGAATGACCAAGCTCCTATTGGGATTATTATCGACCAAGATAGGGCTATGCAGAATGCAATTGAGATCGTATTTTCGAAGAAGCAACACAGATGGTGTTTATAGTACATATTGAAAAAGTTGCCGTAGAAATTTGGATATAACGTCGATAAGGGTGAGATCTTTTCTGTTATACTTGTATTGGTATATGATTTTCAAACAGTCGACCAATTTGAAGAAGGTTGGAGAGCGATGGTCAACAAATATTCCTTGCATGACAATGAGTGGTTATCGGGAATGTTTGCAAACAAGGGCCATTGGGTACCTTGCTTTTTGAAAAGTAGATTTTTGGCTGGAATGTCAACAACTCAGCGTAGTGAGAGTATAAATGCGTTCTTTGATGGTTATGTGCACTCGAAGACGTCGCTGAAACAATTCGTCGAACAATATGAGAGAGCATTAAGGAAGAAGGTGGAGAAGGAGTTTGAAGCAAATTTTAAATCATACTCGCAAATGGTAACATGTGCAATGAAGTATGAGTTGGAAAAGAAGTTTCAAAAAGCTTATACCATTTCAAAATTCCAGGAAGTTCAGGATGAATTCATTGGAAAGGTTTATTGCAACCTCATTTCTTTGTCGGAGGGCTTTTC
>NW_019248859.1:95409-98312 GCF_002742605.1 Olea europaea var. sylvestris | reverse complement strand
CAATTGAATAGTTTTCCCTTGTTCTTTGTCTCCTTCTCGACCTCAAAGCATTTCACAAAGCCAATTTTGCACAAGGACAGCGCCTTTTTCTAGCATTTTCTTGATGAATTTTTTCAATCTATTTGTCAAATTTAAAAATTAAGAATCATATTTTTTGTTAATTCGAACTGATCTATTATGAATTTAAAACAATCAAAAGCGTTTTGTGTGCGAGTCTATTCTGATTACCCCAATCTTGAGTTCTATTATGATTCAAGTCAACAAAAGTATTATCATTAGGAAGATAACCTCTAGGCACTTTCATTTCTGAGTTAATGTCTTCTTGAAACATTCCATTAGAAATTATTTATATTTGCTTTCAAAAAAACTAGAATGAGAGAAGAGGTTGGGAAAAATGAAGATTAATATTGGGTGATAAGTACACCACAAATTGTATTCTCTATTTTTTTTTATTAAATTAGGAATATAATTGTAAATTTGTAGTGGTCTATTTGTTAAAAATATATTTTAATTTTAGTGTGATTAAAATGTGGCGTAGTAATTAAAATTTGTAGTGGTGATATGATTACCCACAAAATAATTAATAAACTTGTATGGGAAATGACTTAATTGTCCCAATAATAACTAAAGTTATGTCTGTATTTTCGATTGCTTGCTGAAATTTAAAATTTCAAGTTTTGGTTATTAAACTTACCAAAACATTAACTTAGTGGCATAACATTCATTTCAAACATCTAACAAAATTGACGATGTGGCAGCAGAATGTACAAGTGACCATCACGCCGTTACCAAATTATCACATAAAAAGTGTCTTTTGTTCTCAATAAACTTTGAAAAATGTCTTCGATTACTCACTATACTTTAAAAAATATTTTTGATTCACCACTTAAGGTCCATTTGATTGCAAAAATGGAATCGAATTGCCTAGAAAATGAATTTCAGGGAATTGAATTGCTTAGAAATTATTTTTCTGAGAATTATAAATTATTGTGTTTGATTGATATAATTTTTCACATGAAAAATATTGAAATAAAAGTTTTTTTGGTGTTTTTTTATTAG
Organism: Olea europaea var. sylvestris; assembly: GCF_002742605.1. Lineage (NCBI taxonomy): Eukaryota > Viridiplantae > Streptophyta > Magnoliopsida > Lamiales > Oleaceae > Olea > Olea europaea. The sequence continues at coordinate 97,253 of NW_019248859.1, read as the reverse complement.
TATAATTTTCCACGTGAAAAATGTTAAAATAAAAGTGTTTTTTGGTGTTCGTTTGACTTTGTTTTACATGAAAATTGTCAATTAAATTGATAGAATTTATCGATATTGGGGATGAAATTTGTTCCTATTGCCAAAACAAAAAAAAAATTATCAATCTTTTGGTGTTCGTTTGGCATTATTTGACATGAAAATTATCAATTAAAGAAAAATATTTTTTTTTACAATAATTCTTAGAATTTGTTTCCATTGCCAAAAAAAAATCAAAAAATAAAAATAAAAAAAACATGCTACAATACTCGGGAATTCCAATTCTCGCCATTTTGTTGAGAATTGCAATTCTTTGAATTCATGGAAATTGGCTTATGTAGCACCAAAGATGAACATTCAATTCTATCAAACAAGGTTAAAGTGGAAGGTAAAATTCCAATTCCATTTTCCATGAAATTCCATCTCCGATCAAACACTAAGTTAGCTTTGATGTGATCGAATTTTTATCACTAAAGTTAGAAAAACAATATCGACACGTTGTTCGCTAAAAATGTGTACTGCAAGTGCACGTGTCATTTACAAGTAGTAAAGTAGACAAAATAGTTCGGGTTGTCAATCTCACGAGAAATGATAATTTAATTACATAGCAATTAAACTTAATTTTAGGAACGAAACACACAATAAATTTGAAATTTTCAAACAATGAGAGTATAAAATTCTACAAATATGACAAAAAGATCAAATAGTAAAATTGAGGAAAGCATAAGGCGCAGGCTCATTGGCTAATTTGTTCCCATGTTGCCAAGAAATGCGTAAACATCATAAAGCACTTATTATAGTGAAAACAAATGGAATTTCCCCATAACGTGCACTATTTGTTTAATACTTGATTAACATCACTAAAATACGGCTGGGGCATAGACATATGAAGAAAGAAGTATCAAACATCACACACACAGGAACTCTTCCCATCCTTTTAATACTTAGTAATATAAGAAGTACGCCACTTTCAATGAGGGAAAAATATAGTATCATATTGTTGCGTCAAACACTTTGCCAAATATATAAAAAATTCTCATATGTAGTTGACTCCCCCAACTTTTAGGGTGACTAGTTTTCAGCCTATCACTAAGTCAAACTGTACCATTTTTAAGCATTCAACAACGGATCATATGCCATCCTTATACTACAAACTGGCATCTATCCATGCCTTGCTACAGCAATCAATATCGGAGATTTTTGTGCCTTGCCATTAGCACATTTTACGTACTCTATCGAGAATAAACCCACACATCTATAAGTAGTCCAGCGCATGCTGTCGAGAAATATGGCATACTCAAGCAATCCTACACAAAGTTGCTGTAGAAATCGTACCAATGCATTGCTATCATCAAGTAAATTTTATATTGCATATCTTTCATCCCCATATCAAATGTATGCATTCCTTAGACATATGTGAAAAGTCCGCCCACAATTAGCCAAATATGCCAATCACATATATCAGTGTGATATCAACTAGCTATGTTGCAAAATACGTATGATACATGCATAGTTGTGCCAAGGCATTGATATAGAGCAAGGTACCGCCTATATCAAGATCATCATAACTAATAAGGAGCTTAAAGGGCCTCCGCATTAGGTGTCAAGCTATCCACATGCTACAAGCTTTGAACTAACCATGAGGAATCACGTTTCACCATAACTCAATGGAGTTCAGTTAACTATGAGTAAGCTAAAATCTCTACCATCTACATTGAAAGCTTTCCATAGATCTATCTGATTGAGCCACTTCCACCATCACATCCCTTAACATTGCTCAAACCCTGATCCAATTTGTTCGACTAGCTATATCCACT
>NW_019248859.1:76130-88518 GCF_002742605.1 Olea europaea var. sylvestris | reverse complement strand
TTCTTCTGATGTGCTAATTATATTCTTTAAGGATCTGTTAGCCTAGTGGAAAAGGAAAGGCTGTAATTCAGTTATGAGGTGACTGTAGAGAAATGGGGAGCCAATGTACCTTGTACGCACAAAAAAATGGTGTACAACTTTTGAAGCATTCACTTCCTTTCTCTCTACAAATCCAAATGTAGAAGTTTAACAATTTTCCATTTTCTCTTCTTCTCTTACCTAGAAATCAGATGAGCCTTAGTGATCAACTCTAACTTATATTATCCTATAATCATGGCTTCTTTTTCTACCACCCTAAAAAAAAACCCCAATCTACAAACAGGACTAGGAATCTAGAACTTGAAGTTTCTCTTTACCCAAACCATGGCTCCTCTTCTCTCCCTATTAGAAGTTCTTAAGTTATAACTCGGAGCTAGAAATTAAGAACTGGGGCTTCAAAATAACAAAGAAATTAAGAACTTGAAGGAAGGTAACGTTTCATACCATCAATAGCAATTTTTGGAAGATATTCTTTTGGTTGCACTTAAATCTTACTTGACTGTGAGTACCCCCCGAACTCCCTCTCCAAAAAAAAAAAAAAAAAAAAAGGAAGAAGAAGAAGAAAATCTTAATTTTACGTTTTTCAGATCTTGAAGCAGAATTGATATCATCTTCTTGTAGATGTTTCGTTTATATGTTTGTAACCATATATTTTCTGATTAATTGAAGCTTTCTTGTTGCAATGCTTTGACCTTTTTCAGGCCATCAACAACCTCAAAGCTAATGCTGCTGCACTAAATCAAGCTAATAATTCTAAGCCCATACCTCCTAAAGAGTTGCCTAAGTCGAAATCTGAACATTATCAGGAGTTGCATAAGAAATCTGAACCTTCAACTGTATTGCATACACCTCGATCATCATCTTCTCTTCTTTCTTATTTTTTTGATAATCACGCAACAAAGAAGCAGAAAAGTGGTAAGATTTTGTTTATGAATATTACTTTCTTCCTATTCCCTTCATGTCTATGAAGGAGATTAACTCTTTGGGTGGGGCACAATGTCCGTATGGTTTTATAGAATTCATACAGTCAGTGTAGGATAATTAGTTTATCTACAGATGACTTGTCAATGATGATTTAATTGTTTAACCTTCGAGATTTTTTGGAGTGTATCATCTCTCTTTATTTCCAAATAGTCTTTGCATGCTTGGGCCCATTACTATTGGTCCTCATGAAATCTCTCATTGAACAAATGAGGGTAGCACATAAGAAGTTACCGATTTCAGTTTGATACCTCATTAATTTGGCTGACAAAAGCTACGGAATTCACTAGTTTGGTACCTCGTTAAATATCCATATAAGATGGTTGATCTAGGAGCCCTAAAATGAGGAAATGAAGCTGATGTAATGCTTAGTATTAGACTCTGTTAGTTGAAATGGAGAAGTGTTACAGAATCGCATGTATAAGATCCTATGAAGCTAAAGGCTAGTTCTGTAGACCATTTATTCAACCTGTTATGTTTTATGATACTAAATGATAAACTTGAAGGACAAACTATCAAATATGAACTAAAAATGGCACCAATTGAATCCAAGTGAAAGGAATGACAAGTGTTGGGACATGTCTGTAGATCTAAAAAGTGCTCCGGATAGTAAAAGTAGTGCATTCTCAAAAGAGTATGTTAGAAGAGGGGGAAATATATGAAAGCTACCATGGCAGTTTGTCTTAATTTATGCTCTAGTCTAGTAATTATGATACTATATGATTGTCAATTTTTTTAATATGATAGAAGTATCTGGAAGTTAGTTTTCGTGTATGTTATTTATTACAGTTGTGTGCAATGTCATTTTACCCCAATGATCTAATTTAAAAATGTAGTGGTCCGGGGGAACAAGTTTTAGGCCTAGAAATGAAGTCATATCAAAAGTCAAGTTTTGATTTTAAAACACTGAAAGCTCTATAAGTTTGACACTAATTATCATTGAGTGCCAGCATACTGGAAATGAAGTTGGCTTCTTAAGTTTCCTATGAGTCAATTGTGTTCTGACAAGTATTCATGTTTTTTTTATGTATTTCAACTGCTATGACTACTTTCTGAAGTACCTTGATAATCCATATAGTAAGTATTTTCTTAACGTGTATCATCCTTCTTAACAGCACTAGTAAATCTAAGTTTCTTGTTCTTTTTCAGAAAGGAATTTTGGAAAGTTGGGACATCCTGATAAACACACCAAGACTGATCTTATTTCTGGAAATACTCAAGTGGTTGAGCCACATGTCTTAGGGAGTGAGACAGATCATCTATTAGTGGAGACGAGAGATTCTGAATTTTAGGCTTCCAAGGAAACCAAACAGGGGTCAAAAGTAGCTGTTAAATTAGAAGCTAAGCAAGTCAAAAGAGCTCTTCCTGAAGAATTTTTCGATGACCAAAATGCTGATTTACGTGCATGAGGCATTACGCCTGTAAAACCGGATGTCAAGTAAGTTCCTTATAGCTATGCATTTTGATATTCTCATATTAATTTGTGGGTGAGAATATGATAACCTCATTGAAAGGAATGTGAATCATGTGATTCAGATGTGACTTTAATTTTCTCACATCCACACACACACACACACACACACATCCCCACACCCACACCCACACCCAAAAGTTATACTCTCTCACTTACACATCCACTAGCTTTTGTGAATTTGGGAATTGTTTAAGAATCTGTGTATCCATACGAGATTTTCCATGAACTGTTGTTGGATTGTTGTTTGAGTAGTTGATTATGAGTCTACATTTGTTACTAAATTTTAACAATTTTTAACATCTTGGTACAATAAAATTGTAATATTTAGTTTTACCCTTATGAGCTATAGAAGGAATATTGAGACTTTTCTTCTAATCCAATGTTTTGTCATTGTAGATGTCCTACCATTTCTTACTAGCGTCTTAATTTCTTCTCTATACATAACCCCTGTTTGGCCCCTATTTTCTAAAGCTCATTTTTAGCCACTCATTTAACGGGACTCACAACATTTATCAATTTTTCAACCACACGTTTCATCTATTTTTATCAAAATCTACTAAAAAATTGATTTTTATCTAAACTAAACGGGGCTATTCTTTTCTTTGCCAGTGCAGTTACATGACTTTCACCCCCTTCACACGATTGTGATTACTTTAACTCTTTCGAGCTCAATATCCTTCAGATGATGCCACAAGGTACTCCTCTATTTGGCACCATAAGTTATGAAGTTATTGTTCCCAGAGGGTGATGTTTTCCAAATTCATGAGCCCAGAAAAAGTGGGATTTCTTTCTGACATTTGAAAACTTCTTATTTTGGATAATAGGAATGTCGAGTACTTGAATTGGGTTGATTGAGGTGATAGATAGGACCAAAATGTAACAATGTGCCACTTGTGCTGGTTGGACAATTTAATTGCTCAACAGTTAATTTCATATCAAATGTAGTGCGGATAGTTGTTCAATGTGTATTGTGGAAGTCATAGATTGTGAGATGTGAAATTATGGAAGATGTTTGGTCCTGAGGCATTATTATCTTTTAGCGTAAAAAGGTATGGAACTTGAAATTATTGTGCTCATCAGAACTACTTTGTTTTTTATCCGTTTAACTTGAGAATTTCATCATAAAATGTTCAAAGATATGAATGATGTTGGCTAAGTTAGAATGAAAATTAATTTTCCTGTGACGACACATTCTAACATTTAAAATATGCACACATGACTATCATTTTTTGGAGGATAAAGTCTGGATTTTCAGGGATTAGGAGGTAGTAATTGATCGAATCTTTTGTAGAGAAATTTGATTACAAATAAAGAGAAGTGGTCCGCTGAACATATTTGTCTTATCAAACAAAGATCATGTTGTTGGACTTAATGATAAGATTAGCATTATGCTTTTAGCTTTTTCCCAGAGGCTGTGGTTAATATTCATAATGCAGATGAATGTCTGTCTTGCTTTGCCTAAATTCTAACTGAATGTTCTACACTCATCTATAATTCACTATCTCTAATTTTACCGTGAAATACAATAATTTTCATCCTGATTCATGATTACATTCTACCGCATTAACTATTTGCACTCTTTTATTTGTTTCAATTAATAAAGCTGAATTGTGATGTGTGCGCACAGGGATGAATATAAGGAGTTTGAAAAGTTAGTCCAAGAGGATTTACGAGAGATAGACAACCGCTTGGAAGAAGAAGAGGCCAGACATTCTTTTCCAACTTCCATTAAATTAATCCAGGGTTGTACGGTAAGGATTTGTATCACTGACATTATTGCTGCTGCATTTGCAGTTTGATGCAACTGTGACTATTGAAGAAGCAGAGTCTGTGGAGCAAAGGTAAGTTAAAAATTGTGGGGAAAGGATACTTTGTTAGGATATCATTTTACCTAAACTTACTCGGGATCTCAAATAATATTACCACCTTTGTTGGTGATGTCTTCAGGACTTACAGGGAGAGAGTAGAAATGCTAAGGAAGAAGAAGTTGGAGACTAGGGCTGCTAGATCTGTTTCTACTAAAGGTACTGAAGTCACACAGGAGTCTGGACCTGAAGAATCATCAAGTGATGACGACAATGACGATGTTTTAACAGTTGATTGGAGAGCAAAACATCTATACAAAATTGCTCCATATTTGCTTGTAGTTCTCTCTCTTTCTTGAAACCGGTGTGCATTCAAGTGTGATAACTGTCTATTCACTTGTTTAGATGTTGTAAATTGATTAGTAGATGATGAGTTTTGTTTGATGTACTTCAAAAATACGGGTTTTGTTTGTCCCTGAAAAGTTTTCCATACTAAATTGTTTGCTGTAATGATATTGAGTTGCTTTCTTTGCAGATTGAAGCTTTTGGTTGAGTTCCCATCTCAATGAAGTTGAAATAGTGCTGTCTTAGCTATTTGTCATGAATAAGCATCAATTCAGCAGGCATGGATAAGCATCAATTTTGCTGAAGACGAAGCTTCTATATCTCCATCTCAGCTTCCATTTTCACAAAGCACGTGCAGCGAAAGATTATTTCCCATTAAAGTGTTGGAAAATGGACTTAATATGAATCTCTGATGACTTTAACGTATGACTGCTTTTAGCTGTAAATTGGCTGCATGAACCAAGCCTCAAGACAGTGGATTTAGTTAACTTTTAGACAGTCTTCATTCTTGAAAATGCAGTTATGAAAAATAATACCATTTATGAATGTACTTTACGTATACATGGCTGGAATGTGTGAAATTTTTCCTTTAATTTGGACTCTAGAAACTGTGGACATCCCACTTCATGCAATATTATTGTGTGTTTTTGTCACTCCATGTACTCAGCAATCCTTGAATAGAAGTTGTGCAATGAAGTTGTTCATGTGTATGATCCACTTGATGTAAGTGGTACAACACTGATGATATGTATGATAGGTTGGAAAAGACGACACAATGTCTCTCTAACAAAAAGCAAAACCACATAAATAATTAATGAATTAGGAGTGGTATTGTATGCCAAATTTTGTGTGTTAAAATACGGTTATTGCTACAAATTATATTTTCACAAATACACGTAGATGTTGATGTTCTGAGTGCAGGTTTGTAAGATCTTCTAATTAAAGATCTGGAAGTTTGAATACGAAGGGCCATATGGCTTGATTCATGAACTTCAAAGTTTTTTGGAAACTTTATTTGTTCAAAACTTGGCTTGTTAGTCACTTATCTAGTCTTGGATTTTAATACTTCAATTTGAACTTCGGGAAACGAATTTAATTTGCTTTAATTTGAAGAATAATTTGAATTTCTGGACTTGTCTTAGACTTGCTTAAATTTGAAGAAGATTTTGATTTTTCAGATGTTTCTCGAACTAAGGTTTGAGAGATTTTCTTATTTTCTTCGGACTTTAGAATTTTTCTGCACTTTTCACTCGTCTTTTTACATGGATCTTTGGTTCTATTTATAGAGAGAGTCATAACCGCCCACTTTTGATTTGATTTGATTCATTTTATTTTATCTTGTTTTATTTTATTTACTGAATTTTAAAAGTAGAATATGCATTTTAGTGTGGGGTTGGCTTTTAATGTAGGTTGGACCTTTAGATTTTGTTAGTAAATCTAAATGTGCTAATAAATTAAAATTGACTCGACCCATTTAAATATTTAATTATTAATTTTTATGTCTACAAATGTCTCTTTAAGATTTATTAATCTATTATAACATAAATAAACAGACAAATATTGATTTAAATTTGAAATTTTAATTTTGATATAATCCTATAACTAATTAGATGTATAATAGGATTCTTATCTTGATTATAAGTTGAGTTTACGTGAAATTCTTTTAAAATTCAACATTCATCTATTTATATGCACATCGGGAACATACCCACATAGGGTCATGCGGGGTCAACAAGTGACCTCACAGAAATTTTGGGATTTTAAAAAATGGTAGTTTTCCACCCGTGCAATACACACGCTATGTCATTTTTTAGGTAATATTAATGTTTCAAAATATCTATTCATTTCTCTCAATAAATCTACAAATTTTAATTGTTTAAAATGATAAATGGAAATGTAATCTTATATATGATACATACTCTGAATTATCATATATTATTATTAATCGATAATATACATGAATGTACTTGAGAGTTCAAGTTGAAGCAAAAAAAGTTCATATTTGTCCAAAATAATCGATACACATAAGATATACAAAAAAAGAACTACCGAAACATATATATAATATCTTTTGAACACACATGTTTGGTATACGTTTAATTATTTTCGATATTCATTTAGATTATTCGATATGTCTATGATATAGTGCTCGAAATGGGTTTCGAAAGAATATAGAAGATTTATGCATTCGACTACTGTACAATCGTTGATGAATTTTTAAAGTTAGCTTGTTATCGAAATTCTTAATTTTTTAAATGATATCTCTTTTGATATTAAAAAAAAAATTAAAAGTTTATTAGGAAATTTTCTAAATAACATCAAAATTTTTATTATATTATTTAAAAAATTAATTGATCGAGAGGAAAAAGTAACAATAACAAAAAAAAATTCCTAAAAATGATGGAATTTCTTTTATATATAATTTTTTTTTCAGATATTAAAATAATCAAGATGAAAAAATAGTTGGCCTCAATTTTGTGTTGTTATAATTGAAATATATTTTCTGGAGATAGGATAAACGCTCCCTTGATGCATGGATTAAAACCCAAATTATTGGAGCTCATAATTTATATATCAAACATTATTTTAGTTTGAGTGATTATTTTACATATAAATGACGTATTTAATGATAACTATATTCAATATAATTAAATCGTGTTAATAATCGAATTTTTTTTATTGTTCAACTTCCAATCGATTTAATGAATTTTTTTTTATTTACTTGTAATATTATTCTATGGAAGATTCTGTGATTGAAAATAAAAGAGAGAAAAATGAAAAAAAAAAAAAGATTTAATGGAGCCAAACACAAGTTAAGCCACAGTATAATATTGTCACTTAAGTTGGGTTGAGATTTTTATTTAATCATCCAATTTTGATATATTTGAATTTAATCCTCCAAAATTTATATACATCTAAAATATTCAATATCGTCAAATAAATTAATTGACATTTTTTCGAATGAGTATTAAATTTTACTTTGATTTATTGCAACCACTTTTAAGAAATAAACAATATACATGATTCACATACTCTGTGTCACATTATAAGAGTAAAATAAATTTGTATAAAAAAATATATCAATCACCAAGAAAAAAAGGAAAAAAAATTATTTCATGCTCTTTTTTTTTTTTTTTTTGAATGATACTCAATGTCAATTTTTTTTATTGGGTGATTGATATCTTTTTTTTTTGTCAATTTTTTTTCTTTTTTCACCGGGTGATATATATATATTTATTTATTTATTTATAAAAATCTATCATAAATCTTCTATATTCTCTTCATTTTGAGAACTATATTATAAACACATTGAATGATCTAAATGAATATCGAAAATAGTTAAACGTACATCAAACGTGTATATTAAAAAATGCGTATAACTTGTCATTTTTTCTTTAAAAAAATTAATTATTTTATTAATATTTATTATTTTTCGCGACAATTTTCTTATTATAATTTACATCATTTTCTAAAAATAAAATAAAATTATGTGTACGATGTCAACTTTTTTTTTTTTTTTTTAATTGTGTGAGGGAGTTGAGGATAAAATGGGAAACACGTAAATACGTCTGGAATGAACAGTAATCGACTGATTTGTTCTTTTAAGATAGTAGTGAAGATAGATATAAGAGTTAACAATTGTGGGTAGGAAAAAGTCCATGTTATCCTTTTTGTCATAATGCTTCATAAATGAATAGTAAATGGGAGATTGCCTCTTTTAATATGGTAGGGAGTAGAAGGGATTTGTTGTTTGTTTGAAGATAAAATGGAAAAAGAAAATGCTTCATAAATGAATAGTAAATTGGGATTGCCTCTTTTCATATAGTAGGGATATATTCTCTTCAATTCAAGAACTATATTATAGACACATCGAATGATCTAAATGAATATTTAAAATAGTTAAATATATATCAAATGTGTGTATTAAAAAATGCGTATAACTCGTCATTTTTTCTTTAAAAAAATTAATTATTTTATTAATATTTATTATTTTTTCGCGAAAATTTTCTTAATATGATTTACGTCATTTTCTTAAAAAAAATTATGTGTATGACGTCAACCATTTTTTTTTTTAACGGTGCAAGGGAGTTGAGGATAAAATGGAAAACACCTAAATACGTCCTGAATGAACAGTAACTGCCTGGTTCGCTCTTTTAAGATAGTAGTGAAGATAAAGATAAGAGTCAACAATTGTGGGTAGGGAAAAGTCCACGTTATCCTTTTTGTTATAATATTTCATAAATGAATAGTAAATGTGGGATTGTCTCTTTTAAGATAATAGGGATTTGTTGTTTGTTTGAGGATAAAATGGGAAAATAAAATGCTTCATAAATGAATAATAAATTAGGAATTGCCTCTTTTAATATAGTAAGGATAGGGAAATATTGATTAACCCTCTTGTACCCAGCCTCAACCCACAACTTGAAGCCCAATTGCCATATCTTCAAATTCCAAGTGCGTCAGCCCACAACTTGAAGCCCAATTGCCTTATCTCCAAATTCCAATTTTCCATAATCCATTTATGTTTTACCCAACCCATTCTACGACTTCTCATCTTCTCTAACCTCGTCGCCTCATTTCTCTTTTCCTCCTCCTCAGTCACCACCACAAATCAAATATTAAGTGAGTCCCGATAATCTTGTTCTGGCTGATGGTTTGGTAATATGTATATTAACTTATAAAATGAATAATTTTTGAAAGTTTTAGCTCTGTTTTTGTTGAATATGGGGGGCGTGATTAATCTAGTGAAATTAGTTTTTTTTTTCCTTAATTGGGTTGAATGAATTACATGTTCCGTGTGAATTACAAGTAGTATGTTGAATAAATAAATAAATAAATTCATACCTAATCTTCAGAACATTCATTTTTCGAAGTTAGAAGTTTTCCTGGGGCGTGGGACACTTGACCTCTAGGACTACTGTTACTCGGAATCAAAACCGCTTCAAATGTTTTATTGATAGGCTCAAAAGTGGAAGCAAGCTTTGTTAAGGGAACTATAATTTTAATCTTTTTTAATATCTCCTTCACTTTGAAGGTTTAGTTCTCCCATTCGAGAAGTCTTTTAACAAATGACATTTGGAAGGTTGAATTCTTTAGCTATAACTTTGTTCATTTGCCTCAAAACAACCGGATGAAGAACAAAGTTACAATTCTCACTAAAAGAAAAAAATCTGCTTTTGAACCTTAGTCAGATTTGGCAATACTTTGTTATTCCACCAATCTTGAAACTCCGCATTAACATCTTACCTTGTATCCTTCATATACATCAGAATGTGAAATGTAAATCCACTTTCGTCCGAGTCGAAGACAACCAAACGTGATAAATGATGGTTACATAATATCAAATTTTATTGATGAACAGGTATATTTCTGCCTAAAGCCATGTTGTCTCACAAACATGTGAGGAGTATATGCTTCTAGAGTGAATGGGAAATTTTCTCGATGGTAAGAAATAAATTCAAATCGAATACTTATCATAAATTTTGAGGTACCTTTAGACCTTGGCCCATCATCCTCTCACACATCGAAACGGGACGATGAGGAAATGGATTCCAACGAAAGTTATTAACATCTATTCTTCCACAGATAAGGTCTCGACAATCAATTGCAATAATCTCCAAGGATTGGAAAGCATTTAAAGTGCCAGTATATCTTCGAATAATGGGACGTGAATTATTCCTGTTTACATAATCAAAAATTACCTTAGACAAAACAAGTTTTAGCCCAAGCATAAAGAAAATGTTTGACAAATGATGTGAAATTTGGCTGAAGTCTATGCTTGGTGAGTAGTTCAACATTTGCATATGATCCTGTAGATGCTTATGAATATGGGACATAGTAGTTTACAAGTGGATTCGACTATCATCTTAGAAGATGCTTTTAAAGTCTCAACTCTCATACATTTGTCCCCATAGGAAAGAACGGAACGACAAAACTACAGAGAGAGATAAGCTGTTATTTCTAACTCATCATCTTCTTCCATGAACAAAGATATTGACCAATCACTCGAATGATAGTGGTTTATATAGGAAACATCATTCGATTTGTCTACAACCATAGGCCTTTGTATTTCTGTTGATGTCCTTTGATAACACCTTTTGAATGGATTCAAATTTATAGCACTTTTATAATTTTTGTTTTATCGAGGATTTCGAGCACAACCATTTCTACGAAATCAAAATTTAATTCAATCTTCATGACTAATGAGTCAGATCTATTCGTATTAGCAATTAATGAGAAAATGTTAAATAGTACAAACAAGACTTGTGAAGATGATCTGTCAACTCTGAAAGATTTGGGACTACTTCTTTACAATAATGATCTATGATTGAAAGTCCTTAATCTTACGGATGTCCTAAAGAGAAATGTCAATTTTGCACTCACGAAAGTGTTGGTCTCTGAATACCAAACCCACAAAGAGCCATACAGATAGAATTCAGATGATTTCAATCTTTTGTAACAGAGTTGACTGCAAAAGTTAACTTGTGATGATTCCTATTTAAAAGGAGCTTTTAGATCCAAGCAGACACTCCCAAAGCTTGGAAAGATAAGAAATATCTCTACAACAGACAAGTACACTTCTCCTTCGTATTTTTTTATTATCAATCCTCTCAGAAACTACTGCACTTGGGATGAACTCCATACTTTGGGAATGAAGAGGTAGAAGACACACAAAAGGAAAGAGGATCGTTAGAAAAACTGGATTTGACAGTGTCCGAATTCTCATAACATTTACTAGTGATAGGTATATGCAACACCAACAAAGGCTAGTCCAACATTCCTGTAACATTCTTATAACTTTTACCTTAGTTTTAAGATACTAATGTGAAGTACCTTACTCAGTCCAACATACGGGGTGAACTTAAACTTAGCATCTATAAGGCAACTATACATCCTTTTCTTAACATCTCGGAGCTTTTGTTGAAATTGCATATATCTATCATTAGTGAATATTATGAGAATTTGGACGTTGTCAATTCCACTTGTCGGACCAATCCTCTCCACTTTTGTGTCTTCTGCATCATCATTCCTAAAGTATGGAGTTTATCCTAAGTGGAATAGTTTCTAATAAGATTGACAATAAAGAAATACAATGAGAAAGTACACTTGTTAGACATGAATAGATTTCATATTTTTCCAAATTTTGGGAGTAGTCTACTTGGATCCAAAAACCCCTTCTGAAGAGGTATATTTTCGAGTTAGCTTCTACAATCAGCTTTGCTACAAAAAATTATCATAGTCCAAATTCTATCTATAGAGCTAGTTCTGAGGTTTGGTGTCTAGATACTGACATTTAAGTGATCACAGGTGGTGAAATTGACATTTCTCTTTGAGACATTGTGAGATTAGTGGGTTTTTAATTGTGAGTTAATATTTGAAGTAATCCTAAGCCTTTCAGAGTTGACAAATCATCTTTCTAAGTCTTAGTTGTACCTCTTTAATGTTTCTTTATTAATTGCTGATGCAAATGGACCTGAATGCATTAGTCATGAAGATTGGATTAAATTTTAGTTTCATGAAAATGGTTGTGCTTGAAATCCCTGATTAAACAAAAATTGTAAGAATGTTAAGAATTTAAATCTATTCAAAAGGCGTCATCAAATGGCATCAATAGAAATACAAAGGGCCGTGGTCCTAGGATGAAAGATATTTCTCGTAGAGATCGAAGTCGTTGGAGTGATTTATCAATATCTTTGTCCATGGAAGAAGAAGAAGAGTTAGAATTAGCAGTTTATCTCTCTCT
>NW_019248859.1:59819-62972 GCF_002742605.1 Olea europaea var. sylvestris | reverse complement strand
TATTCATGGATGATTTTTTCGTGTTTGGAGATTCATTTGATGACTGCTTGGATCAGTTGGCTCTTGTATTGCAAAGATGTGAAGAGAAGAACCTAGTGCTAAATTGAGAAAAATGTCATTTCATCGTAAAAGAGGTGATAGTACTAGGCCACAGGATTTCCTCAAAGGGCATTGAAATTGACAAAGCCAATATACAAGTGATTGAAAAATTGTAGCCTCCTAATTCAGTTAAGGGGATTAGGAGCTTCTTAGGACATGCAGGGTTTTGTAGAAGGTTTCTCAAAAATTACAAAACCTCTGTGTAATCTATTAGAGAAGGATGTGCCATTTTACTTTTTTGATGAATGCTTAAATGCCTTTGACACTTTGAAAGAAAAGTTAACTTCTGCACCTGTAATAGTAGCCCCTGATTGGGATCTACCTTTCAAACTTCTGTGTGATGCTAGTAATTTTGCAGTGGGAGTGGTGCTTGGCCAACATAAAGGCAAAGTGTTACATGTAATCTATTATGCCAGCAAAACCTTGACAGTGCTCAGATCAACTACGCAACAATGGAAAAAGAGATGCTAGCAGTGGTCTTTACCTTCAACAAATTTCGTTCATATCTGATTGGTTCAAAGGTGATAGTCTACATTGACCATGCATCATTTAAATAGCTGTTTGAGAAGAAGGATGCTAAACCTAGGCTGATTCGATGGGTTCTATTACTCTAAGAGTTTAACATTGAAATTTTACGACAGAAAATGTACAAAAAATCAGGTAGCAGATCATTTATCAAGGCTGGAGCAACTGCATGATTCAAATGATGTGGATATTAATGAGGTCTTCCCAGATGAGCAGTTATTGCAGATAGAAAAGGCTCCATGGTATGCAGACANATAGTCAACGTTGCTATGGGGTTTACATCACTTTAGTTTTCCCACATCGATTGACTAATAGCAAAGTCCATGAGAATTTTCCTTTAAAATTAGCAACATTTTGATAGCAAGTGAACCGGGCCTGCCACCATTGGCCCTAAATATAAGCGGTGAAATAATTTTTGGGAAAAAAATCTTACATAATCGACAAAAAATCGCAACTAGTTTTACAATTTTCTGTTTAATTGGTCATTTCATCAAATTATTTATGGATTTTTTCTCTTCCGGTTAATCGATAATCATTGGACCAGATTTGAGGACGATTCACAATTTTTTCGATTAAACCGGTATGTTCAATCTGATTTTTAAAACATTGGTTTTGATTCCATATAATACTAGTCCTAAAGATCAATAGTCCTATGCCGTAGAAGAATCCTAACTCTGGAAGCTGAAAATTCTGGTGATTAGGTATGAATTTATTTATTTATTTTTTCAAAATACTACTTGTATTTGATTTGAGATATTCAACTTCAATTTTAGGCCCCTATTTCTTGAATATATCAAAGGAGACGATTGAATTGATGAAGGCCACCTTAGGCTATTCCAAATCTTTCGAGAGATGACCTCGAAACTTCAAACATTAACTTCTCTTGGATACACTTTTAGATGTTGGATGATTAGATATGCCGCCTAAAATACGGAGTGCGAGTATGTTCATTGTTATCATTTGTCTATCTATATTTTTTTTTTTTGAAAACAATCTTTCATTTTTCTTTTATTTGTAGGTTTTCTAAGAGTTCTCGAAGAAGTAAATTTCTCAATGAGCCTAAACTTTTTACAAGATCAAACTGATGAGAATAATTGTAGAATAGATGCATTTCAAAGAATAGATGTTACTTATAGTTTTCAAGACACTAATTGCAAATACCCAAGCACCATTAATAAAAGTACTTTGACGCTTAATGTAGATGATTACAGTAATGAAATGACGTGAATTATGAGACTATAAGAATTTAAATTTTAGAATTAATAAAATAACTCGACTGTTCCATCCTGATTGACTTTAGTTGTTGTCCTCCCTTCAAAGACAAAAAATCGTAGGGTTGCACAAATTTGTTCTTACATGTTTGGTCCTCCACCTGGGATAACTCAAGAGTTTTTTATTTAAAGGTTGCTTAGTATGAAGCCATAACTAATTATCTTTAGAAGTGTTTCAAGGATGTTTTGAAGCATGACTTTTTCAATATCCAATCTTGGTGGGATAATGATCATTTAATTCTCCAAAATGTGATTACCAACTTATTTCACATTGATTCAACACCTTTGATGAAACATATGGATATGTTTATAAAAAAAAGCTGAATTTTATTTATATGGAAAAAGCAAAGCTTGGCAATTGAAATTTTTGAATATCCAAATGGAAGTAGATTTTACGTATTCTTCATTGAAAGGTAAAATTAGTTAGTTGGCCTATGAGATGTACAGACTTCTGCGATGAGCTTCAAACCCACCAGGAATAGATAAGTATGCTTGGAATTGAAAAGTCAAATTAGAGAATTACAGATTAGAGATATCACCAACATAGCATCTATAGACCAAGAAAAGGAAGACTCTTGAATATAGTTTTTCGCAAGTTATCGATGGCGATTGATTTTGATAGGGTTGAAATTTTGTGTTTTACTTTAAGATCACATTGTATGAACTTTAGGGCTTGTGTGGGAGCGATTTTTTCACCCAAAAAATTTATTTTTTGATCGTTTTTTTACTATTCCAGCCGTTATATTTAACTTCTTCTTTCACATGTGGACCTCACTTTTCTCCTAACGGTCAAAAAATCAATTCTCAAAATCACTCCCAAACAGGCTCTTAATTCATCATCATTGTTATATGATGGACATTTTTTCTTATATATATATTAGAGAGCTTTTGTTATTGTAGAAAAAGATAAATAAATTGAATGAATTTATAGATTTGGGACTAAACTTGAATTTATAATTCATCCAAGTTGCCTATGTACCCAAAATGGATAAATTCGAACGTAGCTCATTACAATAACACATTTTACAATTTTATTTCGGTTGTTCAAAGTTTATACTCTTACTGGCCGGGAGCAGTAAAGATCCATCGCTCTACCCATCATGTGAATTGCCCAAACATGGATATGCCTACCTACACCTTTACGATGAATAATTTACAAAATGAAGAACGTCAATTGTAAAAATACTTTAGGAATTTCTCATTGATATGTTTGATTTGTAGTTTTTTTTTTTTTTTTTTTTTTTTTTTTTTTTTTTTT
>NW_019248859.1:46491-51868 GCF_002742605.1 Olea europaea var. sylvestris | reverse complement strand
TGAGGACTCTTAGAAAATATAAATACCAAGATGAAGACCAAGAGAAGGGGGTTAGATGGCTGAAGAGGGAAGAGAAAAAGAAACACCAATTGAGAGAAGATTAACCCGATTTTGGAGAAGAAGCAGGCAGAAAACTGAGAAATCAAGCAGCAAGACTGAGAAATAGAGCAGCAACTTGAGTTTTTCTCTATCTTTCTCTTATCCATGCACTCTAGTTTGTATTTCATTGCAATTTTATTCTCCATCATGAACTAAACTTTTAAATCTAGGGTTTGATGCAACCTATTTGAGACATAATTTAATTTCTTTATAGTATTCCAGTTGATTTTTCGAGAATTGATTTGTATTGTTCTTATGTAATGCTTTCAGTTGCTTGATCAACAATTGAATGAATCGTTGCTCTAAATTTGACGCTCGAGAGAGGAAAATTAAGGCGTGATCTAAGAACAATATAACTTAGATTTGTAGGTTTCGAGAGAAAGTGTAAATCTTTGAGGGTAAAACATGGACCAAGTGCTTGATAATCTTTATATATTTAATTTGGAATAGAGATATTGAGATTAAAATATAGAGATAGGTTCTATTTAACGTTGGAGAGAAGGAAATAGAATTAATTTAGGATTCTTGCCTATGAATTCGGGAAATAGTTGATAGGAATATCTATAGGGGTTGAGAATTATGTCGATAATATGGTGAAATCACTCCCTTAATCATAATTCTGACCCAATCTTTAAAAATTGCCTCATGTTCCTTGTGTTATTTAATTCATCGATATTAGTTTAACATTCAAACATCAATTTAACATTCGATTGTCTAGATAAAGTAAAGGTGGACATAATTATAATACTCAATAGAAGTCGAATATCAATCATTGTGGGTTCGACACTTTTCAATTCCTTAATATACTACAAAACTTGACACCATACACTTGCGGTTAAAATCACGTTGCATAAATCGCGTGGCAAGTTTTTGGCGCCGTTGCCGGGGATAGATTCATTCGATTTCAATTGATATTATTACCAATTGGCGTTCATTTTACTTTAGATTTTTATTTCTATCGTAATATTTATTTTTATTTTATTCTTTTTCTGTCTATCTTTAAAAGCTTCCTTGTGGTTATTTTCAGCTGTTTATGCGAAGGGCGAGAAATCTAGATCTACTACCTGTTGATCCTGAACCAGAACGCACATTTCGCATTCTCAGATGCATACAAAGAAACGAACAAGAAGCAATGGCAGAACAGGATGCTAGAGCAGCCAATGAGGATAACCAACAAAGGGCTATTCA
The DNA here is from genome assembly GCF_002742605.1 of Olea europaea var. sylvestris. NCBI lineage: Eukaryota > Viridiplantae > Streptophyta > Magnoliopsida > Lamiales > Oleaceae > Olea > Olea europaea. Next base: position 50,581 of record NW_019248859.1, on the reverse strand, counting down.
GGACTACATAAGGCCGATTGCAATGACAACCATTCCGGCATCACACGCCCAACAATTGCTACAAACAATTTCGAATTGAAGCTAGGGTTGATACATATGGTGCAGCAAAATCTGTTTGGGAGTGCTGCAATAGAAGACCCAAATGCTCATCTTGGATCCTTTTTGGAAATTTGTGACACGGTGAAGATGAATGGGGTTACTGAAGATGCAATTAGACTTCGCCTATTCTCATTCTCTTTAATGGATAAAGCAAAGGCTTGGTTCCAGTCACTACCGTATGGCTCAATTACAACTTTCCACCTTCTAAATCAGCTCAACTTCGCGGTGAAATTAGCCAATTCAAACAACTTGACTTTGAGCCACTCTATGAAGCCCGGGAAAGATTTAAAGACTTGCTTAGGAAATGTCCTTAACATGGGTTCTAGAAATGGGTGCAAATTGAGATATTTTATAATGGGCTAAATGGTAGACAAGGACTATGGTAGACGCAGTTGCGGGAGGCATTTTAATGGCTAAAACAGAAGAGGCTGCATATGCTTTATTGGATAACATAGCCACCAATAGTTACCAATGGCCAAGTGAGAGATCGGGCGTAAAGCAAGTAGCACGACTTCATGAAGTGGATCCCATCACTGCACTAGCAGCTCTAGTTACATCACTCACAAATCAGATAGTCACGCTTACCACTCAAGGAAACCAACAGAAGGTAGATTCAGTCATGAGTACTTCTTTATCACACCAAGAGACAGAGGTTGCAAACGAGGAGGCCCAATATGTCAACAGTAGAAACTACAATCAAAGAGGAAGCTACCAAGCTAATCACTATCATCCAAGGCTGAGGAATCACGAGAACTCGTCATATGGCAACAATAGAAACACACTTCAACCTCCACCCGGATTCAACACTCAGAATTCTGACGGGAAACCACCCTTGAAAGACATCCTTGGGACGTTCATTTCTGAGATAAGATCATGCTTCAACAAAGATGAATCACGGTTGGATAATATTGAAACACGTGTCCAACATGGGAGCCACAATGAAGAATCTTGAAGTGCAAATTAGTCAGTTGGCTACCTCAATGAAGTCTCAGCAACAAGGAAAATTTCCAAGTGATACAGAAGTCAATCCAAAGGAGCACTGTAAAGCCATTGTATTAAGGAGTGTCAAGCAAGTTGGAGAAAGTGAACCCACTGAAGATAGCAACCCCACACCTTATAGGAGAAAGAACAAGTAGTAGAAGAGTAAGAAAAGTAGGTCAAATGAACAAATAAGGCTCACAGACCTTACTCCATATCCTTCCCTGACAACCCACCAATTCTCACACCACCACTTCCATTTCCACAGCGTTTTCAAAAGAAAAAATGTGATGATCAATTTGCAAAATTTTTAGAAATTTTCAAGAAAATTCACAATAATATTCCTTTTGCAGATGCTTTGGAACAAATGCCAAATTACGCAAAATTTATGAAGGAAGTGATGTCAAAGAAGCGAAAATTGGAGGAATATGAAATAATAAAATTGACTAAAGAATGTAGCGCTATTCTTCAAAAGAAACTTCCTCAGAAGAGAAAAGATCCGGGCAGCTTCACTATTCCATGCACCATTGGAAGCTCTTCCTTTGAAAAGGCCCTCTGTAATTTAGGAGCAAGCAACAACCTAATGGTGTTATCAGTATTCAAGAAGTTAGGCCTCGGGGAAGTCAAGACAACAATAATGACTCTACAACTAGCTGATTGGTTCCTCACTTATGCAAGAGGCATTATTGAAGACGTGTTAGTAAAGGTCGACAAATTCATCTTCCCAGCTGATTTTGTGGTACTGGATATGGAAGAAGATCAGGAAATCCCACTGATTTTAGGCAGGCCATTTTTACCAACTGGAGGACCATTAATTGATGTACAAGGAGGACATTTGACATTAAGAGTGAATCAAGAAGAGGTGAGGTTCAATATCTATCAAGTAATGAAGTATTCAGATGACACTAACACATACCACAGGATTGACTTCATTGATTCTGCTGTGCGCGATGAGAAATTATATATTGAAGATCCCTTGGAGTAGTGTATGATGTTTAGTTCAACAAAGGATGACATCAGCTCTTCTGGAGAATATGCAGGGAACAAAGACCTGTTGATTGCATATTGGCTCTAGAGTCTAGAGTCTACACCAGTTGAAAACAACCTGTCACAGTGTGAAGATATTCAAAAAATCAGAGGTATCAGATGATAAAGAAAGTAGCGAAAGCAGTAAGATTGAACTGAAGCAATTACCAGATCACCTCCGCTATGCATTTCTGGGGGACAATTTTGCATTTCCAGTGATCATTTCTTCATCACTCACCAGGGACGAAGAGGACAGATTATTGAAAGCGTTGAGGGATCACAAGGCTGCTTTGGGCTAGTCGATAGCTGACATCAAGGGGATAAGTCCTACAGTCTGCATGCATAAAATCCTCATGGAAGATTCTTACAAGCCATCCATCGAACATCAGAGAAGGTTAAACCCAGCAATGAAAGAAGTGATTCGAGCGGAGTTACTAAAGCTATTGAAGGCAGGAATCATTTTTGCCATTTTCGATAGTGAATGGATCAGTCCAGTGCAGGTGGTACCAAAGAAATGAGGGATGACAGTAATTAAGAATGACAACAATGAGCTAATTCCAACTAGAACAGTAACTGGCTGGAGGGTGTGTATTGACTATAGGAAGCTGAACAAGGCAGCCAGAAAGGATCATTTCCCACTCCCGTTCATCGATCAAATGTTGGACAGATTAACTGGCTACTCCTACTATTGTTTTCTTGATGGATATTCAAGCTACAACCAGATCGCTATAGCAATAGAAGATCAAGAAAAGACAACCTTCACTTGTCCCTGTGGAACTTTTTCCTATAGACAGATGCCATTCAAGTTATGCAATGCACCGACCACTTTTCAAAGATGCATGGTGGCAATCTTTGCAGACATGGTTGAGGACATTATGGAGGTATTAATGGATGACTTTTCAGTGTTTGGTACTTCTTTTGATAACCGCTTTCCCAATCTCTCCTTAGTGCTGCAACGCTGTGAGGAAAAGAATTTAGTTCTAAACTGGGAAAAGTGCCACTTCATGGTACAAGAAGGAATTGTGTTAGGCCACCATGTTTCAACAAGGGGACTGGACGTGGACAGAGCAAGAATTGACACAATTGCAAAGTTCCCACCAATGTCAAAGGCATTCGAAGTTTCTTAGGGCACGCTAGATTCTACAGGAGATTTATCAAAAACTTCTCAAAAGTGGCAAAACCCTTATGCAATCTTTTAGAGAAAGACACAACATTCGTACTTGATGAAGTCTGCTTACGGGCTTTTAAAACCATAAAGGCAAAATTATTCACTGCGCCAGTGATGGTAGCACCAGATTGGGATCATCCATTTGAGGTTATGTGTGATGCCAGTGACTACACAGTAGGGACGGTTTTAGGACAAAGGAGTAATAATATTTTTCGGGCAATCCACTACGCCAGCAAAACTCTTAATGGAGCTCAGCTAAATTACACCACAACAGAGAAGGAAATGCTAGCAGTAGTATTTGCATGTGATAAATTCAGATCCTACCTCATTGGCACCAAAGTGATAATTTACACGGACCATGCTGCAATTTGTCATCTCTTTGAAAAGAAGGATGCCAAGCCATGCCTAATTCGATGGATATTGCTACTACAGGAATTTGATGTAGAGATTTGGGATAAGAAAGGTAGTGAGAATGTCGTTGCAGACCATCTCTCACGGTTAGAGAATGAAAAGGTAGTGGATGACAGTCAAATTTGAGAAACTTTCCCTGACGAGATCTTGCTAGCTGTATCAACAAAGATCCCATGGTATGCTGATTTTGTTAATTACTTAGTGTTTGGAAGATTGCCACTTGACTTGACCTTTCATCGAAAGAGGAAACTCCTCCATGACGTCAAGTCATATTTGTGGGATGATCCAATATTGTTCAAAGGATGTGCTATAGAATTATCAGATCGTGTGTCCCTGGTGAAGAAACACAATCAATCATGTATCATTGCCATTCTTCACTTTATAGAGGTCATTTCGGTCCTACGTGTA
>NW_019248859.1:45085-46448 GCF_002742605.1 Olea europaea var. sylvestris | reverse complement strand
TCTTTGGGCATACCGAACAGCCTTTAAAACACCAATTGGAATGTCACCCTACCGTCTGGTATTCGAAAAAGCTTGTCATCTGCCGGTGGAATTGGAGCATCGAGCTTATTGGGTTGTGACGAAATTGAATTTAGATATGAAATTGGCCGGTCCACAACCTTATTGCAGCTTGATGAGTTGGAGGAATTCCGAAATGATGCATACGAAAAATGGAAAGATATACAAGGAACAGACAAAAATGTGGCATGACAAGAGAATCCTAAGGAGAGATTTCAAGGCAGGAGAGCGAGTTCTTCTATTCAATTCTCGCTTGAAACTCTTTCCTGGCAAGCTCAAATCCCAGTGGTCGGGACCATTTGTAATTCGTAAGGTATTCCCTTATGGTGCAATGGAGTTAGTAAGCATGGATGGATCTACTTTTTAGGCAAATGGACAACGCCTCAAGCATTACTATGGAGAAGAAAACAGGGATGTGGAAGAAATTACCCTTGATAAACCAACTTAACACCACGTTCACGTCCAGTTAAAGACGTAAAAGAAACGCTTATTGGGAGGCAACCCAACTTCTATTCCTTAAGTTTCTTTTCATTATTTAGACATGTTCTTTTCTTCTTAGGCCAATTTGGTAAGTTCGTTTTCTTTTTTCTTTTTATTTTGTAGGGTCATACTCAAAAATGGTTGTATCAACACTCTAGTCAATATGGGAAGGGAGTAGGTTGGAGGTAAATGTAAATAAAATAAAATAAAAAAAATTTCAGCAACTCTGAAACCATGGTGCCACACCTGGGCGCCCAACCCTTTTTAAAAAAACATAACACATTTTTTTCTTTTCATTTCCCTACCCCCAAACCCTTTTATTCTTTTCTTCTCTCAAATCTCCCCCTCTTCCTCCCCACACTTGCACACACCAAAATCTCTTATAATACCCCACCTTTATAAATTTTTACATCTATAACAACCCATATCTTAGAAGTGAAAGGCTAGTGACTAATTCTTCAAAGAAGGTACATTCTTTTACAATGCAATTTTCCTTCTTTTGGTTTAATTTGAACTTCTAATGGTAATCTTGTTTAGAACTACGTCACAATATCATTTTTCTTTGTTGGATTGTGTTTTGGTAAAGCTTGTGTGGGCTTTTGTTTTATCTTCGAAATTATTTTGTTGTATGCCTATCATGTGTTTGTTCTTCTACCTCTTTGGCATTCTTTGCCAATGTTGGAATCTATGTTAGAAGATTTCGCAATTTTCTATGGGCTTGAATTTTCCTAACTACTAATTTATTGTCTTTCCCACAAAGTGTTTGATAAATTTCACCAAAGACTTCTTTTGAACTATTCTTGGGACATTTTTTATGGCTTGCATT
>NW_019248859.1:31146-42255 GCF_002742605.1 Olea europaea var. sylvestris | reverse complement strand
TAATCAGATTAAAGTCTATATCATAAAAGGGCTAAATGTGAGTATTTATTAAATTTAATTCAATATCCTGTGAAATATCTCCAGTCTTCACAAATGATGTAAGTTATTGCCACCACTTAACACTTAAAATTTATAACTTATATCACAGATGAAATCTAGCGTATATCACCTAAAATCAAGTTTGAGAATTCGTACCAAGCCCACTCCCATGGATCCATCCCATATCAAGCTTTTTCTAGCATGAATCGAATAAGGGACTTCCAACTGTGATACCAACCTCTTAAGATTGGTTGCTGTTCGTGAAATCCAATTGTAGAAGCTACAATATTTGACAAAACACTTTTTACCCCTTCCGACCTGAATATTGAAGAAACTTTGAATTTTAATGATAACAACTATGAGGGTCCTCTAATTTTTGTTGAGAAGCGCAACATTGAGATTTGTGAAAAGTGGCTCAAAGAATTCAACTTGAATGACTCTTCATCATATTTCTACAATGTTCTCAACGAAGTTTACTCGATTCATAGAATTGATTATAAGCTTTGGACCTTATGCTCGGATTTTTATCAATTGATTCTATCTAAGAATAGTTTATCTAGTAGCATTTAATTTTAGAATAGATTGGATTATTAGATAATTTGGTGAAATCTTCGGTAAATGATTATAAGCTCTCTTATTATTTACAAGTTAGTATCATTGATTTGGAACAACTTCAAAAAGATAGCATTATCACATAGCTGCTAGACATGCAAAGACTATTACCAACTCTTGGACACAATTTTTTTCTTCAAACACGAGTAGAGATAGACATGGTTCCATATGATTCTGGTTCCAAAAGAACCGAACCGAACCGAACCATGAACCAACGATTTTTTTTTAATGGAACCAAATGATTTTTTTAAAGATATGAAATGAAACTGAACCGAACTGTTCACTTCTGGTTTGGTTCTAATTTTATCTCTTGAATTTTTATATTTGCGTCATATAAATTAGTAATATATACCTAAATAAGAATTTAAACATCAAACATTTAGGATGTTCAAATTTCAATTATCGAGATCAAAAAAGTCATAATTAACAAACAAAATATATTCATAATTTGAATACACCGATCAGTTTTTGTTTTCATTCAAAAAATTGTTTAATAAGTAATAACAATGGTTCATTAAATTAATTGCAATAGTTTTGAAGGCATACCCCTACAATAAAGGATGAATTATCAAAATTTTTATAGTCTACTTCTACAGGCAACATTAATCGTTTAATATTTCATCAATGTTTATTGGATTTTCCTCTATTTGTGAAGAACACAAATAATCCATCAAACAATCAAGGTAAAAAACGAGTTTAAAGACTTTTTAAGTAACTGATCAATTTCATTTTTCGATCTTAAATGGCACTCCACCGACTTGATAAAATTGGGTGTCAGTATGCTACGACGTTGTGTAAATTGAAAATGAGTAAAGGAGAAATAATTTAATTGAATACAAAATTAGGATGTAGACAACTAATGAGTTGTTTATCTCTAATGACCCAAAATTGATTAATAAACTGTATTCAATTAATAGGTTATCTCTAATGAATATAAAATTAGGGTCTCCACTAATTATTATATATAAAATTAAATATTAAGTTTGGTTCTGATTTTTGAACTAGAACTGAACCAGAACCAAAACCAAACCAAGAAACAAAACCATTAATTTTTTTTATAGAATCGAATTGAACTACTTGGTTTGGTTTGGTCTAGAACACGAGAAACTCGATGTGCTTAGTATTTAGGACAGGACAAGTCTAGTTGCTAAGAATCATAACTTTCTTTTATTATTTTTTATTCATTAAGCACAAACCGTGAAATAAGCACAAAAAATGGAAAAAGTAGTAAGTGGAATGCAAAACAAAAGCAACCCCATTTCATTTCTGTCGCCATTTACATTTCCCAAATTTTGAAAAACCTTCAGTTGTATTTCCGCCCAACTTTTTTGATGATGTCAACAGTGATCGACCAACCCATATTCTCCAACGCCTCCGGCTATTACTTCTACCCAAGGTCGGTTCTGGGCTGAGGCGAGTGAGGCCCGCGCCTCAGGCCCAGGATCATAGGTAGCCTCATTTTGGTCCAATTACCCAAACCAAAACCAATTATCCAGCCGGCCTAAAGGGCCTAATTTTGGCCCAATAATTTTTTTCTCTCTTAAAAATAATCGGCCCAGAGAACCAAAACCAATTATCAACGAGCCCACAATCCATTTACCTTTCAAATTATTTACCCAACCCAATTTACCTATCTAATATCCACTATCCAACCCAATTAACCAAAAATTCCCAAAATTCAATTCAATCAAAAACTCCCAAAATCGAAAATTCCCCAAAATCTGCTCGACGCCTCTGCAGCTCTGCTCATCACTCGTCAGTCCCCACTCCAGTCCGATAGTCGTCGGCTCGTCGCCACTCACCTGTCGTCTCCTCGGACCTCGCTAGTCGACTCCGCCCGGCGACCGGCGCCCTTCAATTTTAGCCGAGTGCCGAGTCGACTGCAGGCTGCAGCAGTGCAGCTCTTCTTTAACTCTTCTGCTCTCGACTGCTGGAGGATCGACTCACCGAGGATGGTTGGTTCGATTTGGAGAGCGAAGTCGTTTGGTGCTTCACAGCCTTCACTGCTTCTGGAACGATGGAACCCAATTTGGTGAAGTGGTTTTCAACACATCATTAACCGGGTAAAAATTAAGAATTTACTATGAATTTTAGTCTTTAAGTTTACTGGTTGAAATTGAAGTTACTGAATATATGAATGATGAATCGACCGGCTGCGGCAAATGATAGAACCGGCAAATGTGGAGGATGTTAATTTCTAAAGTAAATGTGTCTTGTACTTTTTTGTTTAATTGATTATTGATTAAATGCACGGGAAGCTGGTAGGTTGTTAATTGTTATGATTATTATTGGGGTCGAAGGAAATTGAGGAAAAAGGAACTATCCAATAGTTGCATCCACCATCAACTTTATTATTGGAAGTGAAAAATCATCTTTTAAACATGCTTGGTTCAAATCTTGAAAGTCAATACAGACTCATAAGTGTTCATTCTTTTTCATGATAGGAACAATGTTCGCGATCCAAGTTGGGTGCTTAACTTCACACATGAATCTCGCTTCAATAAATTTGTTGACTTTCACTTCAATTTGAGGAATCAGTTTTGGTTGAAATCTTTTTTAAAGTTGCTTAATCGGACAAACTCCATGTCTTAATGCAAAGTGATGAACCGCAACCTTTGGATCTAACCTTTGCATTTTGTTATAAGCTTATGCAAATACGTCTTTGAATTTCTAAAGCAAGTGTATATACTCAAATTCCTTCTTTTGATTGAGAAGAGCAACAAACACTAGTCTCGAGTCTTGTTCGGTCATCAAGTTTAATTGTTTCAAGTCATTTACAGTAGCTTGTCCTCCTTCTTCAAATGTTGGTGGACTGATTCAGGTTTATCTATCACGACAGTTTTTTCTGACTCAGATTCTAAGTTAGAAGCTTATTCAAAAGCAACGTGATTGACCAAGACTTCTTCTTTATACTTATTATTCTTTTGGGATGAGTGGAATCTCTGTCTTCGTCTTCTTCTAGATTATTGGGGCTTCAAACTTGGATTGGAAGTTTTAATTTCAAGTCGAAAAAATACAGATTGTCTTTGAGATAATATTTTAAGAGTTCATGCATTCTTATCAATTTGAGCAGACGTCGAAGAATCTTTACTTAACCTTTTGAAGACATACACTTTACCTTTTATGTTAACTACTACCATAGATTTTCCTCTGAACCTTTTAGATATTAAAACTCTAATATTCTCGCTTTTAATTAAATTTGATGCTGAAGGTCTAGACTTTGATTTTTCCTTAGCAATTTTATATATTTGAAATTTTGAATTGCGATGGATTTGAGGAGATATTCTTAACTTTAATCTTTCTTGATAGATTTGGATTATATTCCATACCATACCTAGGTTGTAACATGAATGATCCATCAAAATCTAAAGGGATACGCTCACTTGAAAGAACAGCATCAAGAACACCCAATTTTCAAGGCTTTCTTTTCCCAAATCCATCATTTTCAAATATCTTTTTGACTTAGTATTGTAACATCTTTTAAAAGTCTATTTTGACTCCTCAACTTCTTTAGTACTCAGCATGTCATGTTTGGACGAGCTAGAAATACAGAGTTTTGATATGTTTGAAACAAATATCAAAGCTTCCAACGTAGATTTAAGTTCTCCCAGGGTGTTATGAGTGATGGGTTAGAAACAGTTTTGGAAGACTAAGTATTGGAAGAGTTAAATCTTTTTCTTAATACTTCAACATCTGTTGTTTTATCTAATGATGTTTGCCGTTAAAAAATCCTGAACATGTAAATTTTGATTTACCTTTAATAAGTTGATGAGGTGGAACAATAATAGATGTGTTATCACTCTCTACATTTCCCTTAATTTCAAATTCAAACATAAACAATCTTGTATAATGATGTTCTTCTCACTCCATGTAAAACTTGGCATTACCATAATGGGATTCTTCTTTGAGGAATAGTTTGGACTTAGCTATATTGTTGCCAATTTGAATGTACCATTGTAGTTTTATGTAGCCAAACATGTCCGAGGAGTAATTCATAGGATGTTTTACCATCAATGACTTGAAAGAGAGTTAAGAAAATTCTCCCTTATTCGTAGCTTTGATAAAGCATGCTAATGGGTCATTGGCCTCTCTAGTTGAATATTTGAGTCATGATTTTACTCGTGGACAAATCACCAACATCTATTCCAATCCTCTTCATTGTCTTGATAGGGATGATATTCACCACAATCAATTATTTTGTGATTTATCTTGCATTCTTGAATATAATCACTAATATATAGTCATCTATTAAGCAAATGAGAACCGAGTTGCATATCTTCATCGTTGAATGTAATGGTGGTCATAAATTTTGTGGAGTTGTGGAATCAATTTCGGCTAAAACTTTGCCTTTGTATATTTCTGGATCGATCAATGCCACAATTAAAGCCATTCGATCAACAAAAGGAAGGCTGAGAGACTCCACCAAACTTATATTAGAAAGAGCTTTACTGAGTTATGAGATAGTCTTTTTCTTCTTTGAACACTCTCTTGATAAATTCTTCATCTCGTTTTCCTCCTCTACATTGATGACATTGGAGGTAGAACATTCATTGTCAAAGAAATCCTTAGGAAAATACTTTTCCAATATTATTATCTAGAAGAAGCATGTGAAACTGTTTCCATTTCTGTTGATTTAGTAGCTGTCATTGTCTTAACTTTAGACATTTTCTTTTGGTAGTTTCTTGGTCTCCTTCTTGATTTTGACTTTTTGTTACGGACACTGGAACTTTAAATTTGTGAAGCCTTTCATTGACATCATTTTACAGGAATCCATACCCCATAATTTTCTTCCTAAGTTACTTTTATGTGAGGTTGAACTTCCATACTCAATGCCAGATTGTTGGTTCCACAAGAGGTATAGAAGGTGATATTTTACTTGTTTTGCTCAACATCATTATTTTTGCTTCTTGTTTATGAAGGTGGTCATGTAATCTCCAACCTCATCTTCAGACTCGGAATCAGAATCTCAAACATCCAAGTCATTTGACATAATTTCATAAAAATTGGATGATTGGAGACATGTAGTTTAACCATCCCTGGATAGATGTATGTGATGGTGACTTCTCTGTACACCTCACACTCTACTAGAATAGCTCATTTTGAAAGTTGAGGTAAAAACTCATCTACTTTGGCCAAGGACTTGCTAGCATCGTAGGTAAGAGGGAATGTCTGTTCGTCATTTCTAATGAAAATTGGATCAAATGATCCAAATAAACCATCAAGCAAGTAGCTGTTGTAATTTTTTTATAGTTTCAAGTTTGATCTTATTTTCTTTGTCCAAACAAATAATAAGACCTTTCAGAAAGAAACATCTCTTCATTTGGTGACTAATAATTCTGTGAAATTTTGTAGTATTTGCGATGGTCATTCTCACAAGGTTCCTCGAGTCTTTTGGGTGCTGGAAACTCGATTATCTCTTGCTCAAGGAATTGAACTAGGATGACCTCTACTTTGGACTTGTCATTTTTTAGGTCTGAACTTCGACTTTGACTTCAAATTTGAACTCGACCTTTGAAAGGCTATCTTTAGATTGTCTTGTTTTCTCTGGACTTATCTGGCTTGACGTCCTTCTTTATTTCTTTCTTGGATCCTTTTCTTTTCTTGGGTCACTTGGCAAGTAAATTCCGTGCCTTTCAATCGGGAGATTGAACTAGAATGAGGGTTTTTCGCTAAGCTCTTGGTCTTTTCTATAGAACAGGAGTCCGACCTTCTTAAAGCAATTTTCATCTAGCCTTTTTCAAAAAAAAAAAAAAAAACTTCTTAAATGGTGAAACCAGTAGAGTTTTTCAAAATTTTGTTTGGGCTCTGATAGTATGGAAGAGTTCAGCAAGTGTCTATTCAAGCGGGACATAGTTTCCTTCGACTTTTTGCTTGCCATTGTTGATGTAGTGATTCGAAATTTAAAGATTCTGATATTAAAAGATGATAGGACAAGAAAGTCTTCACTAGGCATGCCAAGAAATTTAGATGACAAATTTCATGTAATAAATAAAGAAATTATTACAAATTGTAATTTTGATAAATATAAGTGGATGTTGATCTTCTTCTGAGTGTAAAACTACAAGTTCTTTTGATTAATGATCTGAAAGTTTGAAGACGAAAGGAAATGTGGCTAGGATCCTAAACTTAAAGTTTGTTGAAAATTTTGACTTGTTTGGTGCTAGATCTTGTCTTGGATTTGAATTTCGAGACTCTGATTTGAGTTTGCTTTGACATGAAGAAGATTTTGATCTTTTTGGTCTTTCCCGAACTTAGGCTTGAGAGAGTTTCTTCTCTTCTTCCAACATTGAAATTTCTTTCGCACTTGTGATTTTTCTACACCTTTTACTTGTCATTATTTAGGGTCCTTTGGTCCTATTTATACAAAAACTTGTAACCACTTTATAACTACTCACTTTTGATTCGATTTGATTTTATCTTGTTTGATTTTATATATTTATTGAACTTTAAAAGTAGGATGTGCATTTCAGTGTACGATGGGGTTTTAATGTAGGTTGGGCCTTTAGATTTTGTTAGTAAATTTAAATGGGCTAATAAGTTAAACTTGATATGGCCCTGTTTAAATATTTAATTATTATTTGTAACGTATATAAGCACCATAGAAATCAAATTGAGTCCCCTGTATGGTGCATACGAAAATCAAACATTTATTTGATTTTGATAAAAGTTGATGAAATGTATGATTAAAAAATTATGGATCTCGTGAAATATGTGGTTAAAATAATTTGTTGAATTTGACTTGAAATTTTAATCAGATTAAAGTCTATATCATAAAAGGGCTAAATGTGAGTATTTATTAAATTTAATTCAATATCCTGTGAAATATCTCCATTCTTCACAAATGATGTAAGTTATTGCCACCACTTAACACTTAAAATTTATAACTTATATCACAGATGAAATCTAGCGTATATAACCTAAAATCAAGTTTGAGAATTCGTACCAAGCCCACTCCCATGGATCCATCCCATATCAAGCTTTTTCTAGCATGAATCGAATAAGGGACTTCCAACTGTGATACCAACCTCTTAAGATTGGTTGCTGTTCGTGAAATCCAATTGTAGAAGCTACAATATTTGACAAAACACTTTTTACCCCTTCCGACCTGAATATTGAAGAAACTTTGAATTTTAATGATAACAACTATGAGGGTCCTCTAATTTTTGTTGAGAAGCGCAACATTGAGATTTGTGAAAAGTGGCTCAAAGAATTCAACTTGAATGACTCTTCATCATATTTCTACAATGTTCTCAACGAAGTTTACTCGATTCATAGAATTGATTATAAGCTTTGGACCTTATGCTCGGATTTTTATCAATTGATTCTATCTAAGAATAGTTTATCTAGTAGCATTTAATTTTAGAATAGATTGGATTATTAGATAATTTGGTGAAATCTTCGGTAAATGATTATAAGCTCTCTTATTATTTACAAGTTAGTATCATTGATTTGGAACAACTTCAAAAAGATAGCATTATCACATAGCTGCTAGACATGCAAAGACTATTACCAACTCTTGGACACAATTTTTTTCTTCAAACACGAGTAGAGATAGACATGGTTCCATATGATTCTGGTTCCAAAAGAACCGAACCGAACCATGAACCAACGATTTTTTTTTAATGGAACCAAATGATTTTTTTAAAGATATGAAATGAAACTGAACCGAACTGTTCACTTCTGGTTTGGTTCTAATTTTATCTCTTAAATGTTTATATTTGCATCATATAAATTAGTAATATATACCTAAATAAGAATTTAAACATCAAACATTTAGGATGTTCAAATTTCAATTATCAAGATCAAAAAAGTCATAATTAACAAACAAAATATATTCATAATTTGAATACACCGATCGGTTTTTGTTTTCATTCAAAAAATTGTTTAATAAGTAATAACAATGGTTCATTAAATTAATTGCAATAGTTTTGAAGGCATACCCCTACAATAAAGGATGAATTATCAAAATTTTTATAGTCTACTTCTACAGGCAACATTAATCGTTTAATATTTCATCAATGTTTATTGGATTTTCCTCTATTTGTGAAGAACACAAATAATCCATCAAACAATCAAGGTAAAAAACGAGTTTAAAGACTTTTTAAGTAACTGATCAATTTCATTTTTCGATCCTAAATGGCACTCCACCGACTTGATAAAATTGGGTGCCAGTATGCTACGACGTTGTGTAAATTGAAAATGAGTAAAGGAGAAATAATTTAATTGAATACAAAATTAGGATGTAGACAACTAATGAGTTGTTTATCTCTAATGACCCAAAATTGTTTAATAAACTGTATTCAATTAATAGGTTATCTCTAATGAATATAAAATTAGGGTCTCCACTAATTATTATATATAAAATTAAATATTAAGTTTGGTTCTGGTTTTTGAACTAGAACTGAACCAGAACCAAAACCAAATCAAGAAACAAAATCATTAATTTTTTTTTATAGAATCGAACTGAACTACTTGGTTTGGTTTGGTCTAGAACACGAGAAACTCGATGTGCTTAGTATTTAGGACAGGACAAGTCTAGTTGCTAAGAATCATAACTTTCTTTTATTATTTTTTATTCATTAAGCACAAACCGTGAAATAAGCACAAAAAATGGAAAAAGTAGTAAGTGGAATGCAAAACAAAAGCAACCCCATTTCATTTCTGTAGCCATTTACATTTCCCAAATTTTGAAAAACCTTCAGTTGTATTTCCGCCCAACTTTTTTGATGATGTCAACAGTGATCGACCAACCCATATTCTCCAACGCCTCCGGCTATTACTTCTACCCAAGGCCGGTCCTGGGCTGAGGCGAGTGAGGCCCGCGCCTCAGGCCCAGGATCATAGGGGGCCTCATTTTGGTCCAATTACCCAAACCAAAACCAATTATCCAGCAGGCCTAAAGGGCCTAATTTTGGCCCAATAATTTTTTTCTCTCTTAAAAATAATCGGCCCAGAGAACCAAAACCAATTATCAACGAGCCCACAATCCATTTACCTTTCAAATTATTTACCCAACCCAATTTACCTATCTAATATCCACTATCCAACCCAATTAACCAAAAATTCCCAAAATTCAATTCAATCAAAAACTCCCAAAATTCCCAAAATCGAAAATTCCCCAAAATCTGCTCGACGCCTCTGCAGCTCTGCTCATCACTCGTCAGTCCCCACTCCAGTCCGATAGTCGTCGGCTCGTCACCACTCGCCTGTCGTCTCCTCGGACCTCGCTAGTCGACTCCGCCCGACGACCGGCGCCCTTCAATTTTCGCCGAGTGCCGAGTCGACTGCAGGCTGCAGCAGTGCAGCTCTTCTTTAACTCTTCTGCTCTCGACTGCTGGAGGATCGACTCACCGAGGATGGTTGGTTCGATTTGGAGAGCGAAGTCGTTTGGTGCTTCACAGCCTTCACTGCTTCTGGAACGAGGGAACCCAATTTGGTGAAGTGGTTTTCAACACATCATTAACCGGGTAAAAATTAAGAATTTACTATGAATTTTAGTCTTTAAGTTTACTGGTTGAAACTGAAGTTACTGAATATATGAATGATGAATCGACCGGCTGCGGCAAATGATAGAACCGACAAACGTGGAGGATGTTAATTTCTAAAGTAAATGTGTCTTGTACTTTTTTGTTTAATTGATTATTGATTAAATGCACGGGAAGCTGGTAGGTTGTTAATTGTTATGATTATTATTGGGGTCGAAGGAAATTGAGGAAAAAGGAATTGATTATAGGCTTAAATTTGAATTCCTTGAGAAGCTGCCTAACCTCCTTTGCATAAATCAAAAACTGGAGTTCCACTTAGTGTTTGGCCTTCAACTATAGAAAATGGTGGGCTTGGATTACCTCTCCCAGTTTGGTGTAATTAAGAATTGATTGAACTCAACTAGATGAAACCCGCATTATAACTGTATCTCTTATCAAATTTGTTGTGTACACACACATACACATGTTAGGTACTATATTAAGGTGTCTGAAGGCTTTATAGTTTAGCAAAGCATGATTGGATTATGTTAAAATGTTAGAATCATGGGAGATTGGAAGGTAATAAATGAGATGATAATTTTGTACCATGTGGAAGACTATCCACTCATTCATTTCTTTGCTTGATAATCACAAAAAATGAAAGGAGAGGGAGCACATCTACTTTTCAGATCATATAATGAACCAACAATTCTATAAATGCCATCAACTCCCTGTTGATCTCCCAGAACTATGTAAATATACTCCATTTATCTGAAAGAAAGGCTATCAAAGATGTGTGAAACATATCTGTTAATTTATTCTTCTATATATTGATTAATTTACCACATTGGAAATCTTATTTAAGAAGCCAATTTTGTGTTTATGGAAGCCGTTAGGCCCGTTACTTATATTTGTGTTCCTGTTGGGCCCGTTACTTATAATTTTATATTAATTTTTGTTTTAGGTTTGTGAGTTGTGACGAGATCATACTCAA
>NW_019248859.1:0-29421 GCF_002742605.1 Olea europaea var. sylvestris | reverse complement strand
TTGAGTACTTTGTTTTTATAATTGATCAAGCTCTATCTTCTTTGAGGGGTCGATTTGAACAATTCAAACAATATGATGACATATTTGGATTTTTGTTTAATTTGAAAAGGTTAAGGGATGCAACTTTATCAAGTTTGTTGAACTCTTGTATGAATCTTGAGAAATATCTTAAACATGATGGGCGTTCGGACATCAGTGGAGATGATTTATGTTCGGAGTTACAAGTCTTGAAGATTTATTTACCAAATGAAGCAACAAGAGCAATTGAAGTGCTCCACTATTTGAAGACATTGGATGTTTGTTTTCCAAATGCTTATATTGCTTACAAAATTTTGTTAACCATACCGATTACAGTAGCATCTGCGGAAAGAAGTTTCTCAAAATTGAAATTGATCAAGACCTATCTTCGATCAACTATGTCACAAGAAAGATTAAACGGGTTGGCCATGTTATCAATAGAAAAAGAAATGGTTTGGCAGCTAAATTATTCAGATTTGATTGATGTTTTTGCCTCTAAAATGGCAAAACGAATAGTATTCAACTAATTGTTTGAAACATTGTTGGTTTTGATGGTTTATAATATAAATCGTTTCTATTATATATTTAGTTGTTGTTTTAATGTTAGTTTTTTAAGTTAGCAATGAGTCGCATAATATACCATTGAATTTTGTATTTAAATTGCTTTCGCTGGGGGGCTTACTTTACACGCTTTGTCTCAGGGCCCATAAATCACAGGACCGGCTCTGCTTCTACCTATCAACCCAACTGACTTTCACCGACCTAATCCATAAAGAAGTTAACTTCGCGTGTTCATTCCAAAACCATACGACCAACCCAGCTAAAGCTGACGTCGCGGGTTCATTTCGAAACCACATTTCCACCAACCCATCGTCATTCAGTCAAAGGTGGTGAGAGACAAAGATAAGTTCATTTTTCTATAATGGTTTGCTTTTGTAGTTTATGATTATGTATGAAATGCAATGTGTTCATAGATTATTGTCAGTAAAGGGTTTTGAACTTGTGAGTTTATTGTAAATGTTGGTACAAATTTGAATTTTGTTATTCTTTGTAAGTGGATGAGAAATAGCATTGACTGAATATCTTGTATCAATTGGAAATTATTAGTTTATAGAATTTTGTTTTAACGTTGTAATTGTTTCATGTCGCAAGGAAAGAAAGTTGGAAAAAATTGGATAACATTATTTTGATGGAATCGATAATGAGAATGTCATAGACGATATTCACTTATTGGATAATGAAATCGTAGGCTGAGAAGGTGAGATTGTTCTTGAGGTGGGTATGAAATTCAAGAACAAAAATTAAATGTTAGATTTTTACAAAAGATGTGTGTAGAACGTAGATTTTTCAGTTAGAAAAAAAAAATTCGTTAAAGGATGATGACAAAGTTATGCGATATGTTACGTTGACATATAGTTGTGAAGGGAAAAAAAAGTAGTACTACAATTGGTTTATTGAAGCATATAAATTTCACATAAACATTAATCAAATAATAGGCATCCTATTAGAGTCTCCACATAAGTTAAATAACAATTTGATACATCAATAACTACAAATTAGGCCCACCCTATTCATTTCTTATCCCTTTCTGCAACCCTTTTTTATTCGACGTATTGTCACATTCACAGAAATCTCCGCATCTTTTTCGTGACTTAGTAGACATACGGTTTCAAACATACTAGATACATCTTCATCTAGGCTATGTTTGAGCCACATTTTTTCAAAAAAATATATTCTTGAACAGTGATTTGACATCATTTCAATAACATATTTTTCAATAAAATAATATTACATACGAATTCAAAAATTTTCTTCATTTTTTAACCACACATTTCTCGTCAATACACTATTCAAATTTCAAAATACACTCTTAGGAATATAATGTGGCTCAAACAAGGGCATGATTTGTTTGTCAAAGGCTTAGTAGATGTACTACCAACGAAATTTGATTCACTGCCTATTTCACCTGCTGTAACCCACTCTCAATATCCGCAGTTCGCACTACAACAATTGAACCATTTACCTTTGTTCTTAGTATCCTTCTTCACCTCAAAACACTTCACAAATGAGTGTTTACACGATGGGCATGGGCATTTATTTGGCAATCCGCAAAGAAGTGATCGTTACGTCTACAACCATGACATACTCCATTATTTTTTCCTCTCATTGTAAACTGCCACTCAACCACAAAGATAGAATATCAATACGATGCAATAACCAATTCAATTTATGCTTCACAAATTTGATATTACAAATGTTCGAGCAAGCGAGTGTGAAATTAACTACTTCATAGTCTCATTTCAATAAAAATAAAATAAAAAAAAATTTGAAGACCTCTATACCTACATTGCTTTCTTTACATCATGGAATGACAACCAATTTTTGAACACATGAAAGCTCATTACACAATCAGTACACAGAAGCCGAAATTGGGGTAAAGTTAGTATTGTAGGGACGCATGTTGAACATCTCTGTAATAGGTACCACTACAAACGTTCTGGAATAAATTCAAATTCACTACACAGCTAGAACACAAATGCTTAAAAATGGTTCAAAAGTAGGGTTCTAACTTACAATTCAAACCCATACACATAAGCTCTAGAACGACTATAAAGAAATGGTTCAAATCCGTACATGTTGCTTCAACCGAATTTCAAATAGGGATTTGAACTTCAAATTCATGAACACACAGATTTGGTCCTAATTGTGTACAAATAGCATATTGAATTCGTCCAAGCTATATGCAAATACAGAAACGCTTAACAACATTGAAAAACACATGTAAACCAAATATCATACTTACCAAAGGTTTGTTGTAGATTAAAGCAGAGAAGACAGCGTTCGTGGCATCGACGGAAGAAAATCGGACGAACGTCTAACGAATTGAAAGCCAACAAACTAGACCAAATGTATTCCATCGGGTCATTGAGTTCTCCAATGGAATAGGAGAAGATGGATGAAGTTAGGTGTAGAGAGACGATGGAGTCCATCGTGTGTAGGGTTTCGACAATTTAGGGGGGAAATGGATGTTATTTGAGGTGAGAGTGTTGCTATGAGTACAATGATTATTGAACAGAATCTATACAAAATTCAAAACACACACTCATACACGGGGTGGGTGGTGTGTGTTTTTCCAATATAAAACTCATATGGGCCCCACCCCATATGAGTATCTTTTTTCTTCTGTTGGAATAATTTTGTACGTGCAGAATTATCAGAATTATTGTTGAGGTGAAAAGGGTATTAGATATTGGTCAATTTCCATCCAATGGTTCCTCCTTTTATTTTTTTATTTTTTATCTTTTATTTTTCCTGTCAACCTATTCTGTACGAATAGTGGGATCGATTAAGAATCATTAATACCAAACAAAAAATTCTTGTTGATTATTCTCAGATGTTTTTGAATTTCGTGGCGTATAATCCTTGATTTGTGAGCTGTTTCCAGTTTCAATTGTCTGCAAAATTGGTTTTTGAGTAGTGTATGTATAAACTTGTGGCTGGCATGCTATCTTTGTAATTTGATAAAAGTCAATCCAGAACATGGATTGTCCATTAGATTACGACACTGTCGTCTCACAAGGGTTCATATGGACACCATCAATTAATCATTCAAAAACAAGTAAAACACATTCAATCTTTATGCAAATTTATAAATTACTTACAAAGATAAAAAAAAAAAAAAGGAAAAAGAGAATTGTAGCGAATCTAATATATGAATAATAAATGAGTAGTAATTAAAAATGTAAGATTGAAATTAATGTTTGATTTTAATTTTGTTTGTAAATCGTTTATAAATTAATGGTCAAACAGAAGCTATGTTGAATATAATTATGGGTTGTTATATTGTTACCACAATTTTTATTTCATATTCCACATTTTAATTGTTATGAAGCTCCTTAACCATTGTTCATTACAAGAATTATTTCTTTAACTTTTTTTTTTTTGGGTCGAATTCTTATTTTCAACTTAATTAGTATGTCTCGTCATCGATAATGATTTATATTAACATATTTTGTTTTCATGCTTTGAAACGAAGAGAAAATATTTTTTCTCACTTCTTATTTATTTATCGTCTACAAATATGCTTTAAAAATAAGTTGTTTTACTTATTTCAATAGACTTTTGGACAAAAAATTGTTATCAAATACAAATTGTGTTAACTAATGAAAACTTCAAGGATAAAAATGTTATGACAAATTGTTAGGGACATAAGTACTATAACGAACAAAGATTAAGAACCTCAAGTGTAATTAAAATGAGGTGCGGAAAATAAAAAAATATGGTGCTAATATAATTACACTACAATTACAATATATTTTAGATAAATATGTAATAAAATTTATTGGTTGTCTTTTTAAATTTTGTCTAGCCAAAATTATCAGATAAAAATTTTAAGTTCCTTGTAATCGTAGAGCTACTTTAAGAGTAGGAAAAAAAAAATAATAACTATAATAATTTAAGAATACAATTTCTAAATTAATAAACTTCTAAAAAAAAAATTCAAAAATTACATGGTATGTAATTGTAACATGTTTCGGTAAATAGTTGTAACTTATAAATTGAAACTTAAACAGGTCACGATCACACACCACATAATTTATAGATCACAATCATATATTAAATCACAATCACATATAAAGTTATTACTTGATTAATAAAATTAAAGCTTAAAATTGCTTAAAATTTTTTAAAAAATTTTAAAAAATAAAATGCACACATTTATTTGCATATTTATTTATATTTCAACACATAGTTTCTCTCTATATTGTGTGTGTGTGTGTGTGTGTGTGTGTGTGTGGACATTGCCATGATTTTACTGAAGCTGCCATTCTCAACGGTCGTTTTCATTCCCGTGAGCCTTGTTACAACTTGTAAATGAGTACTCGTGAGATTTCCCTTTTTCGAATATTTCAGGCCAACCAAATCTTTCCTCGCCACAAAATCCAATTTTCAAGAACTTTCCACCATCAATTTACAAACACTATACGTATATAAATTTTCCTGAAGAGACAATTAGAACATAATCTCATTGCTTTTTCACGTCTAACATGTCATTGAAGAAATCAACGACGTTCAGAATTGGTAATACGGCGAATGGGAATCACGATGATAGCTCGAGTGGAGAAGAGGAATATGAGGTGCACGATTTGAGAGATAGAATAAAGTCATCGAGGGGAAGCCGATTCAATTTGATTGAGAACGAGTTCGAGCTCGAGGTGAATCGCCGGAGATTTAGCAGACAGACCGTCATCAATGGCCTTAAAGATCTTTCACGAGGCTTAGTCATTCATCCCGATAACAGGTTGGTACATACATATACATATAAAATTTTGTATGATTATGTGTATCTATAGCTTCCTTCATTTCCAGTTCTTCCTTTGGAGAGGAGGGAATTATGGGAGAGAGAAGCGTGTTATTCAGTTGAGGGGAGAGATGGACGGAGGGGCAGCGATATTCCCGCCTGTGATCGTGGCGCTGACGTGGTAGGATTATCTTTTGGTTTTTGGTTTGAAATAAGATATAGCAGGTTTGAAGAATTATGAAGTTTCTAGAGCTAAAATCTTTATGGATTTGCCGAAAATAGAAGGAAATGGTTCCTCCGTCCACTTACATAGAAATGCGTCAGTTGCACTACGGGAAAAATTTAGAATAAAGGAACTTGCCGAGGGCTTAAAAATAGGGGAGTAAAAAGACAGATTGACGTATCAGAAAATGATTGAATGTTTTCGTTTTAATTTTTCAAACTGTTTAATCATGCATCGACACATATCCCATCTGAATTTGAGCCTGAATGTATAGCATGATTGAAAAATTTAGGAGAGTAAAGAGACAGATTAATGATTGAATGCTTTCTTTTTAATTTTTCAAACTATTTAATCATGTATCGACACGTATCTCATCTAAATTTGAGTCTGAATGTTTAGCATGATTGAAAAATTTATCCATTTGGACTTATTTTTTGTAAGGAACAATGTTATTTACCTTGTCTGTTTTGACAATATTAAATTATAGCAAAGTGTCGCTTTCATGGCAAAGAAACAAACTAAAATTATGACACAGTGTAATGCCCATTAGCTGCAACGTGGAATATATGTAAGATTGCATATCTAGGTTGATGGCCATGTTTATTGAACTAAACATTATTGAATAAGATTAAAAAAGTGTAGATATATGACAAAATTATTGTTTATATGATTTAATTGAAATTAGCAAACGTGCTAAAATCAGTGTGATAATTTAATTTCTTAACTAGAGCATCGCAGGACAGGGAAGCTAGTAATGGATTAAGATGAGTTCATAATGAAAAATTTCTATTGCATTGGACCTGTATGTTTAAATTAGAATGATGATGCAGATGGTATCGGGCATGGGAGAAATTCATACTGATATGGGCAATTTACTCATCTTTCTTCACGCCAATGGAGTTCGGGTTTTTCCGGGGACTGCCCAGGAAGCTTTTCTTCTTGGACATTGCTGGTCAAATCACCTTTCTTGTCGACATTATCCTGCAATTTTTTGTAGCCTATAGAGATAGTCATTCCTACAAAATGGTTTATAAGCGTACCCCAATTGCCATACGGTCAGTTCTACTTTCGTCATACTCACATCAGTGTAAAATCTGTACCATGCTTTCATTTTATTTTGCCCCTATTGGTAAGTTGAACTTTCTCTTCTGTTTAATTCGTTACAGGTACCTCAAATCCCATTTTATCATTGATCTTCTAGGTTGTATGCCTTGGGATGTTATTTACAAGGTTTGATTCTTCTCTGGTTCTTAATATGTATTAAGTTTAATAATGAGGTTGTTGGTTTATGATTGTTGCATTGGTTCTCTTTCATTAATGGTGGAAATGTTTTCAATTAAATGAATCTTTTCTGTCCAGTTTGTTAGGTTCAATGTTGCATTTACAAATGTCAATGACATCAATTTTTTTGCAACCACTCCATGTATTCGTTTCAGACTTAAAAAAGGATGTTTAAGATAAGATACAGCATAATTTGCAAATGTTTCACCTTCATATCACGATATCTACATATTAGACATTATCTTGTTCAGTTAGTGTTATACAATGCAATCTGTTACCTAGGCTGTTGGAAGAACAGAAGTGGTGAGGTACCTTCTATTGATTAGATTGAGCCGGGTTCGAAAAGTTACAGCTTTCTTCCATAGGATGGAGAAGGATATCAGGATCAATTATCTCTTTACAAGGATAGTAAAACTTATTGCTGTGGAACTCTATTGCACGCATACAGCAGCTTGCATCTTCTACTATCTAGCAACCACTCTGCCTGCGGAGAAGGAAGGATACACATGGATTGGGAGTTTGAAACTGGGGGACTATAGTTATTCACACTTTAGAGAGCTTGATCTATGGAAGCGATATACAACTTCCTTATATTTTGCCATTGTTACCATGGCAACAGTTGGTGAGTCCTAGTCTAATACAACTTCCCTATGCAAAGCTGATTTTTCACAAAAACTTTGCTACATTTTGCCTATGTCACGTGGGAGCTGTGGTTAAATTCTTTCATACAAATCAAAACATTATACCCTTCTTCTTTTTCTAAGTGTTATTTTAAGTTCAAGTAAATTAATCTTTGATTGCCATATTATGATATGCAATAATGCAAAATTTTAAGGCATCTGAGCCTTCATTCATGTGTTCATTAGTTGATATGATGCTGTGAATTTGGTAGGAGATAATTGCTACCCCAACCACCATGACTTGATCACCCTGATCACTGGAGTTGGTTTTACAGCTTACGGACCAAAATAGTAAATCTCTCAAGCCCCAAACTAAAACAATTAAGTTAAATTACAGCAATCAAGTTGAAAAATTAAATGACATGCAAAGAAGTGGCAGGTATTTTAAGAGTTGTAATACTGCTGGTTGCATGAAAGTCTATGCAATGCTGGAAATAAAATAGGTAATCTGGGTGCCTCATGGTTAATCAATGTTGCACAATAGTAACATGTTGGTGGAGGCAGATCATTTGGTTGGATATGATAGTAATAGCATTTCTTCTTTTACGCGGGGGGGGGGGGGGNGGGGGGGGGGGGGGGGGGGGGGGGGGGGGGGGTCGTAGTTTTTGGTTAACATGTCAGTTGTACTTTATATGACCGACGGACTTTATGCAAGCATTGTTTTTGCTAAAACCACTGTTGTGAACCACTAAAGATAAGTGGCCTCCGCCTTTTAACTGCATCCTAATTAAGCTGATTGATAAGAAAAAATTGAGTGATATTCTAGCTTAGTAAATGGTAGCAGTGGCATTTAAACTACAAGAAGTGATTCTGTAATAGTTAATGAAATTTAGTGTTTAGTTTATGAATGATGGAGCATTTCCTGCATAAATGAATAATGTCTAATTCTTGTCCTTTCTTCTTGCTAATATTATTACTTTATCGCTAACTGGCTCAAAATGCTCACACATTTATGTCAAAATCTTCCTCCTTTACCAGGTGTTCTATTATGCTAACCAAGTATCTCCTTTTGATATAGGCTATGGAGATATACATGCAGTCAATCTGAGAGAAATGATATTCATTATGATTTATGTCTCTTTCGACATGATTCTTGGTGCATACTTGATCGGTAACATGACAGCATTGATTGTCAAAGGATCAAAGACAGTAAGATATAGGGATAAAATGACAGATCTTATTAAATATATGAACAGAAATAAACTCGGAAGGGACATCCGTAATCAAATAAAAGGTCACTTGAGATTACAATATGAAAGCAGCTACACTGATGCTTCTGTTCTCCAAGATATCCCAATCTCAATTCGTGCCAAGGTAACTAAATAACTACATCACTTATAAGAGCTTTAGTAAGTAAGTTGGGGAAATTATCAACCTTTTGATTATCTTTTCCACATCCTAAAGGATCTTAAGATAAGGGGATTTGATAATCTCTAAGGATCATTTTTGCTTTTGAGTGACCTGAACATAAACTATTCACCTGGACTCTTCTTTAAATCCACATTATAAGATTGATATCAACCCTTCACTCCCTGTGGACAGTCTCAAATTTAACTTCATTTTATTCATAATATATCTCCAAACCTTTAGTTCATTCCTTTTCCTGATGAGTGCGGTAAAAATTATTGATGACCCAAGCTCATCAATAAGGCCCATTAGTTTGATGGCGTCCAGCAAACTATTATATGTATGATCATAAATTGGTCAATATAATTATGCCTAATGCTGTGTTATATAACACATTTCAGATTAGTTATATAGTTTATGGTACCAGATTTTAGTATAATACTAATATTCTGTAGATAGGGCTGTTGTAAATAGAAATAGTAAAACACTGGCTTTCATGTAGCCTAATAACAGCTCAGTTGAAGAAACACCTAAAGGCAAAATTTATATCTTCTGCACATAGTCCCATATGCTGAGAAGTTTTGACTAAGATCAAAATTATTTCATCTTTTGTTTTATTTTTCTAGTTCTTCAAAGGCAAAGGTTGAACAAAATGCTTCAGTTGTAAAGAAGGGAAATATACCTTGGCTTCCTTTCATTTTTATGAGTAGTTACTATCTATCTTCTTTCCCTTGATGGACTCTTTGGTCTAACATAATTTTTGTCTGAAAAATTAACTCTTCCATTGACTAAATCATTTATTTCTTACAGATATCTGAGTCTTTATATAAGTCTTATGTTGAAAATGTTCCTCTATTCAAGGGATGCTCCTCAGAGTTCATCAATCAAATTGTAAGTTATTTTCTTATTCCACCATGTCATTTTATACTTTTCTTATGGTTGAATGAATTTTTTCCCTCTAATTTTCCATCACTCAAATATTAAAAATATCTAATAAATGAATAGGCCCCTGTTTAGTGGGAATTAAAATTATTTTTTAGTAAATTTTGATAGAAGTTTTTGAATGTGTGGTTGAAAAGTTGTGGAATTCATGAAATATGTGGTTAATATTGATTGTTTGACTTTGACTTAAATTAAAAATTGATTTAAATCAATACCAAATAGGGGGCTAAGTTTGTGATATAGAAGGACATATTAGGGTTCTACAAAGTTAATTGGCATGATTTTTCATATTAAGATCTAACTTTTAGGAGGTGTTTGATAGTTATTTTTATGTAAAAATGCATTTTAGAATAGTAAATTGATGTGAAATATGTGGTTGAAAAATAAGAATTTTTTTTTTATTTACGCGTAACATTATTTTAATAAAGAATGTGGTTGAAAAGAAGAGAGAGTAAAATGCATTTTGAAAAAAATTGCTAACAAACGGGGCCTTATTCATCACCAATTTTAACTGAAATAATTTTTTAACTTCATGCTAACTTAACCTGATTCCCAAGGCTGATTCTTTTTTCCTACTTTTGTCTATATTGCAGGTAACTAAGGTCCACGAGGAATTTTTTTACCCAGGAGAAGTTATAATGGAACAGGGAAATGTTGTGGATCAACTCTATTTTGTTTGTGATGGTGTTCTGGTACATAACTCTGCCTTGTAAATATATATATATGTATTAATTTTTATGCATGTCTGTCTTGCAGATTATTGTGTTCCATTTTTGTTCTCTCTGTTATATCATGCATCTTCTACTATCCATTTTGCACACCAGGACTCTTTTCAACTCTATGAGATATCATCTGTTTTCATTAAAATGGAAAAAATTATCTCATCGTTCAAAACCATCAAAAATATATTAGCAGTACTTTATTGAATTTTGATACCAGCTCCCATAATTTCAAAACCATACCAAAGCCTTTAATCATGATGTTGAGAGCAAGATTTATTAATTTCTACGATGAATAGAATAAATTATCAGATTCGTTTCTGCTAACTCTGCTCAGGAGGAGGTTGGCACTGGGTCAGATGGATCAGAGGAAACAGTCTCACTTCTGGAGACTAATAGCCTATTTGGAGAAATTTCCATTCTTTGCAACATTCCTCAGCCATATACAGTTCGGGTTTGTGAATTGTGTAGGCTCTTGCGGATTGATAGACAGTCTCTCTCCAATATTCTTGACATATATTTTCATGATGGGCGAAAAATATTGACAAACTTATTGGAGGTAATTTGATTTGAGTCTGTCGATAAGTGCCCTCTCCTCCCAGTCACTCAGATATTTTTCATCTTCATGTCTGTGATATTAAGATTTGTTATTGTAAGCTTAAACTGAAATTACTTGTTTGAATAGTGCTCTTTCATTTCTCCTATAAAGTTTTGAATAAAAAATCTTTCTGCAAAATCTAAAATTGAATTTTGTGATAGGGTAAAGAATCTAGTCTTCGGGTGAAGCAACTGGAGTCAGATATCACCTTACATGTCGAAAAACAGGAGGCTGAGCTTGCTTTGAGGGTGAACAGTGCGGCTTATCATGGTGATTTGTATCAATTGAAAGGTCTGGTTCGGGCAGGAGCTGATCCCAACAAGAAAGATTATGATGGGAGATCACCCTTGGTATGATTTAAGATAATCAAATTTGTATTCTGCAGTCTAACTTTTCAAGCCAACTATATAAAACTATGTGTTTTCAATTTATTATTATTTTTTTTGGTCGCTTAAATTCACCAATTTCTTCTCTGCATAAACATTTTGATGATCCAGAAGTTTATACCACCTTTAAGAAAAATGATCAAATTGATTAAAAATTGTTGTTTATAGGTAACTGGCCACGTACTAGTTTTCTTACAAATCTTAATTATTATTGTTTCAGTAGCTATTCTGGGTACCCTTTTAAGTTTAACTAAACAGCACACTCAAGCATTGAGAAATGGGGATTTTCTGTTTCCCTGAACTACTAGATTTGTGGAACTTTGGCATTGTATCCAGCATTCAAATTTTGTTAATATACCGTTTCTTTCTGCATCCAAAGGGGATACATAGATGCATCATCTCTTACCATTCATATTTTATCATTTTTCAAATTTTTTCCTCCCCAAAAATTTATCATTTAGCGAATTTGTTACATAAAGTGGTTGAATGAAGAGATTATTAAGTTAGAAAAATTAACATCTAAGGTCCTTTTTATATATTTTCATTTCTTGCAGTCATAAAGATCTATGCACTTCAATGATTGAATCTTTTTGCAGTCATGAAGATCCATGCAAAATAATTTCCAATGTCCCACTACATCTTTTTCCTGTTTTTGGACCTTTGATCTAGGATGCACCGACTAGTCTGCATCTGACTCGCTGACACATGTGGCATGTCCAAATAATTTTTACGTTTTGTACAGTTGGACACATCGTTGACACGTTGGAAAATATATCATGTTGGACATTGACATACGTGTGGAACATTTGGTGGCATGTCCAAATTATTTTTATTTTGTACAGTTGGTCATGTAGACACGTTGGGATATACATTGTCAACACGTCAGAAGTACATTATTGACATGTTGAAATTAACAAGAATAAATTTACTTTGTAATATACAAGATTAAAAAAATATATATATATTAGTATTATTATTTTAATCAGCATGTCGGGATGTGTCGTGTCGTGTCATTTTTATTTTTTTTTTTAAATTTCGTGTCATCATATTCATGTTGTGTCTTGTGCGTGTCAATGCTTTAGTCTTTGATGCTTCATGACTCTGTTATTTCATGACACAAGTACACAACATGACTTTATTTTAAAAACTTGGATCTTCAAAAAGATTATATAATGAAAGCAACAGATTAGAGGTCCCTAAACAGTGCCTTGTTTTTCAACAGCATCTTGCTGCATCACGAGGTTACGAAGATATTGCTCTTTTTCTGATACAAGAAGGTGTAGATGTGAATGCTGCAGGTAAATTTTTGAGTTGGTTAATTGGTGTTCGCATTTGAGATTTTGAATTTCCATTAAGTAACATATAGGACTTAATGCAGTTGTTTCTCTGAACAGATAATTTTGGAAATACACCCTTATTTGAAGCAATCAAGGGTAGACACGACAGAGTTGCTGCATTGCTTTCTAGAGAGGGGGCCTTGTTGAAGATTGAGAATTCTGGTAGTTTCTTATGCACATTGGTCGCAAGAGGAGATACTGATTTTCTCAGAAGACTTTTATCCCATGGAATTGATCCAAACTTCAAAGACTATGATCACCGAACCCCACTTCATATAGCTGCCACTCATGGATTATATTTGATGGCAAAATTGCTTTTGGAAGCGGGGGCAAGTGTTTTCTCAAGGGACAGGTAAAATGTATTTCTTTCTAGTCTAAGGTTATTTAGATTTTTCATTTTTTACTTCCATTCCAAGTGCACACTTGTTTGCTTTAATTCCCAGTTTCTTTTGAAGCCTGAGCAGAAGCAGCAGTGAGTTTTGATTTTACATTTGATGCATTCAGTTTCATTTATAAGTTCTGCAGAAAAAGAAAATCACTAACTTTTCTTTTAAGTCAGACAGTTTTTATGTCGTTCAACAATGTGTGAACTTTAATTCTACTTTAAGCCATTTTACATTAATATGAAATTACACGGCTCTTGTGAGTATACTATACTTCTACCATACAGATTCAGCATCCAACACTTGCACAAGATACAAATTTGTAACTCCTGGTGTACATTTTCATGGCATTTGAGTTTTTTATGGGGCTTGCGTGTTGCAATCTTTAGTTTTTTCCTTAACATTTCTAACTTAAAAACATAGATCTTACTTAGTGTGCATTGGTTATAAGAAATCAGATTCTCTCGAGATTTCCTCAAAACCACCCAATAACGACCCAGGTGTTTTGATATCGTAATTCTTGAATTATGTTTGTTTCCCTAGGGAAAGAGAATTTCAACACTTACTGTAGTCAGATCAACCTCTGGTAGGAACACTAGTTCTGATGGAATTAGAAAATCAAGTACAAAAGAGAGTTTGCCAAGACCTACTCATTTTTTATTTAATTCTGTAAATCTTTGATATTTTTGTGGATGGGAAAGTTCTATTTGTTACCATGATGTTCTAAGCCTTTCTCAACCTAAGTTTAACATTACTTCGTACTGTTATTCTACTCGATTATTCTGTCCAGAAAGTACAGCAACTACTAATTCTGGTCCAGTAATCAGGCTTCAAATGAAGCTCAATTCTGACTTTAGGAAGTGTCTGGTTTTTCGTATTCACAGGATGCTGGAGTTGTAAAGCTGAGTTTGAGTTTAGCTCATATTCTTTAATAAGTTTCAAATTCGTCCATCTTTGATTAGTTTATTGAGATTAGTTGGAAAATAATTATTCTCATCTGCTCTTAATTTGTCGAGTACAGCTACATTTTTGTGTAACTTATAAATTTTCAGATGGGGAAACACCCCAGTAGACGAAGGGAAAATGTGTGGAAACAAGAATATGATTAGACTTCTGGAAGAAGCTAAAGCTGCCCAATTATCCAAGTTCCCTGATTGCTCTCAAGATGTCACAGGTACCAGATTCTCAGTTTTTTAGTGTGCATAATCCAGATATTAACTTTCGTTACTACTGCTGAAGAATATAGCATATTAAAATGGAAGTCACCAATATTAAAGTTGCATTGCATCAAGGTAGTGCAAACACATCTACACACAAACAGAATAGGAAAAATGGTATTATAATGATCATAGACCTTAATAACCTTTGTAGCACGAACACTTCAACTAAGATAGCATGTCAGTATCCGACACGTGTCGGATACCGACACTCCTCCATTATTCTTCCATGATCATTTTTTTTATTAACAATATTATATATTTTTAATTCAAAGTTATTATTAAATAACAAATATGTACTTATATTTAAAAGATCTTGATAAGAAAAATTGATAACAATTATAAAACTAAATTTATACTATACCTTTGTTTGAGCCCCATTTTTTCATTAAAATACATTTTTTAACAGTGATTTGATACCATTTCAACCACACATTTTGTAATAAAATAATATTACACGCAAAATCAAAATATTTTCTTATTTTTTGACCACACATTTTCCATTATAACACTATTTCAAAATGCATTTTTTTAGAAAAATAGGCCTCAAACTACTCCTATATAAATGCAGAATTTTAAATAATTTAATCAACTTGTCGAAAATGTGTCGTGTCAGTGCTTTTTTGAAAAATCAAGTGTCGACATGATAGATGCATGTTGTTTCAGACACACGCGTCCATATAGTTGCCTCATAGTTAATAACTAAAACCTCCTTATTCGATATAGTGAAAGTACTTAAGCTTTCCTTCTAGTAAAGCTGGATCAAAATCAAAGAACACTGACTATTATGGGCCCTTTTGCTTCATCAAACCTCAATTTTACCTTATTGTCTGTGTTTTTGCACTTAACATAGTTTTTATTTGCACTTCATGCTTTGAGATATGTTGCACGCACTTTATTAATTGATGCATCGTCTTTTAATTTCCATTTGATCTTCAAAGATAAAGATAGCTGACACGGCAAACTCTTTGATGTTTAACCTCTTTATTTTTTTCAGTAAAATGGTTCCTTGTGTGCTGGAGAGTTTTTAAAAAGGATGCAAGACTAATTATATATAGTGGAACAACAGACAAATATAAGAGGACATAGATTCTAGTGGATGAGTGATGCAAAAATTTCTAAATTTAATTTACGTATATCTGTGCAAGTTTCAATTGTCAAGCATTGTCTACCTAGTTCTTGAATATATAGGTAAAAGAGTCCATGTAAGTTAGATGTTGAGTAACTATAAAATTACTTCTTTTTGAACCACATAATCTAGAAGTTTAAGGAGCCCTCATGTGCAGTCTAAAATCATCTTTTATCAAGAGCTTGAAATTGTGCTATTTTCATAAATGGGTGTCGGCAATGACATGGCTTGAATTTAGAATCTCTGTCTAATTTAAGACGATTTTGATCCTCCTCGTCTAAATTTAAGCTATTAAAGAAAGAATTTTTGCTGCAATTTCTAACGTGCCTTTCTACACTTGCATTGGTTTTCATATTACTCTCACATTAGTCACCTCGACTAATCATTTTCTCTGAGAGCTTTTCAATTTGATGTCAGATAAAATGCACCCAAAGAAGTGCACTGTGTTTCCTTTCCACCCATGGGCTTCCAAGGAAGGTACAAAATGTGGTCTTGTAATGTGGATTCCTCACAGCATTGAGGAGCTAATCAAAACAGCATCAGAGCAACTGAAATTTCCACATGGCTCATGTATATTATCAGAAGATGGAGGAAAAATTCTTGAGGTCGATATGATAAGTGATGGCCAAAAGTTATATTTGGTTAATGAAACAAATTAAATGTCACTCCCTTGTATATCATTTAAAACACACGTTGCTTTCTTGAGTTTGGGAATATCGCATTTCGTGTTTCTTGGGGGGGAGAATCACTCGTTGTGGGACTTCGTTTATGAGGTCCACTCTTCCCAAGACTCTAATCCTTTGGTGGGAAAGTTTAGGTGAGAAGTCATTTCCCTCGAACATGATTGTTAATGAATGTCTGTAAAGGTTGAATCTGTAACATTGAAAGAAGGGTGCTCTATGCTCTAGTATCGTTTTGATTAGTATGGTTTCCCTATATTGTACTAATATGTACATATATCTATAATATATTAAATATCAAATCAAGTGAGAATCATTTTTTGAACGATTATAGCTTTAAACAATTCATTTATTTCAATAATACCTTACTTTTCATTTTTCAATATATGTTTAATTTACACTCTAGTAAATAATACAAAATCCTTATTCATGTATATATTTCCTATTATTAATTTTCAATTAATTAACATTCACCTTTATTTAATTAATATTAATCAGAATTTCATATTTACATTCACACTCACATCCATGTCACCGTTATTAATTCTCAATTAATTAATATTTACATTTATTTAATTAAAATTTCATATTCAAAAATGCATTTCATTATTCACATCTATGTATGATAATTAGCGTCCAGATTCATTTAGTTGGAAATTAAATATATTCATTTAGTATGGATAATTTAACATTCAATTTCGTTTATATATTATTTGGTACCAATTCTTAATAAATTAACATTCATGTTAATTGATGTACGTATTTGTCATTCATGTATTTAGATGTAATTCTAATACTTACATTCAAATATTACTTTCACAACACTTATAAAAGATTTCAAAATAACGTGCAACACATGTTTAACTCTATCTATCTGGAACAAATATTACCACATGGCTATAAGAAAGTGGTTTTGAATGCGAGAAACATGCTGACATAAAAAAATGTTTGGCGACTTCACTTTACTGTTGAGTGTCACAACCATGATGGATATAAATCTTTTGCTCCACTCTCAAGTTTTAATCCATTTCCAATTATCCTCGTATAATACTAAGAGTGCATTTGATTGCCCACCTGAAAGTGTGTTTTTTTCACCAAAATTTTTACTTTTGTGCTGTTTGATTACCATTTTTTTCCATGGAAAATATTTTCCCTTTTTGGTTACGTGACCATATTTAAAATCAAGGAAAAAATTTTCTTTAGGAAGAGTAGAATTTTATTTTCCACGGAATTCACTCTCTCTTTCTCTCTCTTATTTATACACTCACTCTCATTAATCCACCAATTAAAAATGGACAAGTATAATATTTTCTAAGTTAAAAATTAAATCAATTAAACACATTTAATTGACAATCTTCATACAAATAAATTCTAGGCAATGAAATTACCTAGAATTTATTTTCTTTTTATGCAAATTCCATATTTGCAATCAAATGCACCCTAAAGTGATTTTTTTTTTATCCCCCCAAAACTGCTACCTGGCGGAAAGTAATGTGGGGGGGGGGTTGGGCGGGGGGGGGGGGGGGGGGGGGGGGGGGTCGTAGTTTTTGGTTAACATGTCAGTTGTACTTTATATGACCGACGGACTTTATGCAAGCATTGTTTTTGCTAAAACCACTGTTGTGAACCACTAAAGATAAGTGGCCTCCGCCTTTTAACTGCATCCTAATTAAGCTGATTGATAAGAAAAAATTGAGTGATATTCTAGCTTAGTAAATGGTAGCAGTGGCATTTAAACTACAAGAAGTGATTCTGTAATAGTTAATGAAATTTAGTGTTTAGTTTATGAATGATGGAGCATTTCCTGCATAAATGAATAATGTCTAATTCTTGTCCTTTCTTCTTGCTAATATTATTACTTTATCGCTAACTGGCTCAAAATGCTCACACATTTATGTCAAAATCTTCCTCCTTTACCAGGTGTTCTATTATGCTAACCAAGTATCTCCTTTTGATATAGGCTATGGAGATATACATGCAGTCAATCTGAGAGAAATGATATTCATTATGATTTATGTCTCTTTCGACATGATTCTTGGTGCATACTTGATCGGTAACATGACAGCATTGATTGTCAAAGGATCAAAGACAGTAAGATATAGGGATAAAATGACAGATCTTATTAAATATATGAACAGAAATAAACTCGGAAGGGACATCCGTAATCAAATAAAAGGTCACTTGAGATTACAATATGAAAGCAGCTACACTGATGCTTCTGTTCTCCAAGATATCCCAATCTCAATTCGTGCCAAGGTAACTAAATAACTACATCACTTATAAGAGCTTTAGTAAGTAAGTTGGGGAAATTATCAACCTTTTGATTATCTTTTCCACATCCTAAAGGATCTTAAGATAAGGGGATTTGATAATCTCTAAGGATCATTTTTGCTTTTGAGTGACCTGAACATAAACTATTCACCTGGACTCTTCTTTAAATCCACATTATAAGATTGATATCAACCCTTCACTCCCTGTGGACAGTCTCAAATTTAACTTCATTTTATTCATAATATATCTCCAAACCTTTAGTTCATTCCTTTTCCTGATGAGTGCGGTAAAAATTATTGATGACCCAAGCTCATCAATAAGGCCCATTAGTTTGATGGCGTCCAGCAAACTATTATATGTATGATCATAAATTGGTCAATATAATTATGCCTAATGCTGTGTTATATAACACATTTCAGATTAGTTATATAGTTTATGGTACCAGATTTTAGTATAATACTAATATTCTGTAGATAGGGCTGTTGTAAATAGAAATAGTAAAACACTGGCTTTCATGTAGCCTAATAACAGCTCAGTTGAAGAAACACCTAAAGGCAAAATTTATATCTTCTGCACATAGTCCCATATGCTGAGAAGTTTTGACTAAGATCAAAATTATTTCATCTTTTGTTTTATTTTTCTAGTTCTTCAAAGGCAAAGGTTGAACAAAATGCTTCAGTTGTAAAGAAGGGAAATATACCTTGGCTTCCTTTCATTTTTATGAGTAGTTACTATCTATCTTCTTTCCCTTGATGGACTCTTTGGTCTAACATAATTTTTGTCTGAAAAATTAACTCTTCCATTGACTAAATCATTTATTTCTTACAGATATCTGAGTCTTTATATAAGTCTTATGTTGAAAATGTTCCTCTATTCAAGGGATGCTCCTCAGAGTTCATCAATCAAATTGTAAGTTATTTTCTTATTCCACCATGTCATTTTATATTTTTCTTATGGTTGAATGATTTTTTTCCCTCTAATTTTCCATCACTCAAATATTAAAAATATCTAATAAATGAATAGGCCCCTGTTTAGTGGGAATTAAAATTATTTTTTAGTAAATTTTGATAGAAGTTTTTGAATGTGTGGTTGAAAAGTTGTGGGATTCATGAAATATGTGGTTAATATTGATTGTTTGACTTTGACTTAAATTAAAAATTGATTTAAATCAATACCAAATAGGGGGCTAAGTTTGTGATATAGAAGGACATATTAGGGTTCTACAAAGTTAATTGGCATGATTTTTCATATTAAGATCTAACTTTTAGGAGGTGTTTGATAGTTATTTTTATGTAAAAATGCATTTTAGAATAGTAAATTGATGTGAAATATGTGGTTGAAAAATAAGAATTTTTTTTTTATTTACGCGTAACATTATTTTAATAAAGAATGTGGTTGAAAAGAAGAGAGAGTAAAATGCATTTTGAAAAAAATTGCTAACAAACGGGGCCTTATTCATCACCAATTTTAACTGAAATAATTTTTTAACTTCATGCTAACTTAACCTGATTCCCAAGGCTGATTCTTTTTTCCTACTTTTGTCTATATTGCAGGTAACTAAGGTCCACGAGGAATTTTTTTACCCAGGAGAAGTTATAATGGAACAGGGAAATGTTGTGGATCAACTCTATTTTGTTTGTGATGGTGTTCTGGTACATAACTCTGCCTTGTAAATATATATATATGTATTAATTTTTATGCATGTCTGTCTTGCAGATTATTGTGTTCCATTTTTGTTCTCTCTGTTATATCATGCATCTTCTACTATCCGTTTTGCACACCAGGACTCTTTTCAACTCTATGAGATATCATCTGTTTTCATTAAAATGGAAAAAATTATCTCATCGTTCAAAACCATCAAAAATATATTAGCAGTACTTTATTGAATTTTGATACCAGCTCCCATAATTTCAAAACCATACCAAAGCCTTTAATCATGATGTTGAGAGCAAGATTTATTAATTTCTACGATGAATAGAATAAATTATCAGATTCGTTTCTGCTAACTCTGCTCAGGAGGAGGTTGGCACTGGGTCAGATGGATCAGAGGAAACAGTCTCACTTCTGGAGACTAATAGCCTATTTGGAGAAATTTCCATTCTTTGCAACATTCCTCAGCCATATACAGTTCGGGTTTGTGAATTGTGTAGGCTCTTGCGGATTGATAGACAGTCTCTCTCCAATATTCTTGACATATATTTTCATGATGGGCGAAAAATATTGACAAACTTATTGGAGGTAATTTGATTTGAGTCTGTCGATAAGTGCCCTCTCCTCCCAGTCACTCAGATATTTTTCATCTTCATGTCTGTGATATTAAGATTTGTTATTGTAAGCTTAAACTGAAATTACTTGTTTGAATAGTGCTCTTTCATTTCTCCTATAAAGTTTTGAATAAAAAATCTTTCTGCAAAATCTAAAATTGAATTTTGTGATAGGGTAAAGAATCTAGTCTTCGGGTGAAGCAACTGGAGTCAGATATCACCTTACATGTCGAAAAACAGGAGGCTGAGCTTGCTTTGAGGGTGAACAGTGCGGCTTATCATGGTGATTTGTATCAATTGAAAGGTCTGGTTCGGGCAGGAGCTGATCCCAACAAGAAAGATTATGATGGGAGATCACCCTTGGTATGATTTAAGATAATCAAATTTGTATTCTGCAGTCTAACTTTTCAAGCCAACTATATAAAACTATGTGTTTTCAATTTATTATTATTTTTTTTGGTCGCTTAAATTCACCAATTTCTTCTCTGCATAAACATTTTGATGATCCAGAAGTTTATACCACCTTTAAGAAAAATGATCAAATTGATTAAAAATTGTTGTTTATAGGTAACTGGCCACGTACTAGTTTTCTTACAAATCTTAATTATTATTGTTTCAGTAGCTATTCTGGGTACCCTTTTAAGTTTAACTAAACAGCACACTCAAGCATTGAGAAATGGGGATTTTCTGTTTCCCTGAACTACTAGATTTGTGGAACTTTGGCATTGTATCCAGCATTCAAATTTTGTTAATATACCGTTTCTTTCTGCATCCAAAGGGGATACATAGATGCATCATCTCTTACCATTCATATTTTATCATTTTTCAAATTTTTTCCT
Organism: Olea europaea var. sylvestris; assembly: GCF_002742605.1. NCBI lineage: Eukaryota > Viridiplantae > Streptophyta > Magnoliopsida > Lamiales > Oleaceae > Olea > Olea europaea. Next base: position 7,805 of record NW_019248859.1, on the reverse strand, counting down.
CCCCAAAAATTTATCATTTAGCGAATTTGTTACATAAAGTGGTTGAATGAAGAGATTATTAAGTTAGAAAAATTAACATCTAAGGTCCTTTTTATATATTTTCATTTCTTGCAGTCATAAAGATCTATGCACTTCAATGATTGAATCTTTTTGCAGTCATGAAGATCCATGCAAAATAATTTCCAATGTCCCACTACATCTTTTTCCTGTTTTTGGACCTTTGATCTAGGATGCACCGACTAGTCTGCATCTGACTCGCTGACACATGTGGCATGTCCAAATAATTTTTACGTTTTGTACAGTTGGACACATCGTTGACACGTTGGAAAATATATCATGTTGGACATTGACATACGTGTGGAACATTTGGTGGCATGTCCAAATTATTTTTATTTTGTACAGTTGGTCATGTAGACACGTTGGGATATACATTGTCAACACGTCAGAAGTACATTATTGACATGTTGAAATTAACAAGAATAAATTTACTTTGTAATATACAAGATTAAAAAAATATATATATATTAGTATTATTATTTTAATCAGCATGTCGGGATGTGTCGTGTCGTGTCATTTTTATTTTTTTTTTTAAATTTCGTGTCATCATATTCATGTTGTGTCTTGTGCGTGTCAATGCTTTAGTCTTTGATGCTTCATGACTCTGTTATTTCATGACACAAGTACACAACATGACTTTATTTTAAAAACTTGGATCTTCAAAAAGATTATATAATGAAAGCAACAGATTAGAGGTCCCTAAACAGTGCCTTGTTTTTCAACAGCATCTTGCTGCATCACGAGGTTACGAAGATATTGCTCTTTTTCTGATACAAGAAGGTGTAGATGTGAATGCTGCAGGTAAATTTTTGAGTTGGTTAATTGGTGTTCGCATTTGAGATTTTGAATTTCCATTAAGTAACATATAGGACTTAATGCAGTTGTTTCTCTGAACAGATAATTTTGGAAATACACCCTTATTTGAAGCAATCAAGGGTAGACACGACAGAGTTGCTGCATTGCTTTCTAGAGAGGGGGCCTTGTTGAAGATTGAGAATTCTGGTAGTTTCTTATGCACATTGGTCGCAAGAGGAGATACTGATTTTCTCAGAAGACTTTTATCCCATGGAATTGATCCAAACTTCAAAGACTATGATCACCGAACCCCACTTCATATAGCTGCCACTCATGGATTATATTTGATGGCAAAATTGCTTTTGGAAGCGGGGGCAAGTGTTTTCTCAAGGGACAGGTAAAATGTATTTCTTTCTAGTCTAAGGTTATTTAGATTTTTCATTTTTTACTTCCATTCCAAGTGCACACTTGTTTGCTTTAATTCCCAGTTTCTTTTGAAGCCTGAGCAGAAGCAGCAGTGAGTTTTGATTTTACATTTGATGCATTCAGTTTCATTTATAAGTTCTGCAGAAAAAGAAAATCACTAACTTTTCTTTTAAGTCAGACAGTTTTTATGTCGTTCAACAATGTGTGAACTTTAATTCTACTTTAAGCCATTTTACATTAATATGAAATTACACGGCTCTTGTGAGTATACTATACTTCTACCATACAGATTCAGCATCCAACACTTGCACAAGATACAAATTTGTAACTCCTGGTGTACATTTTCATGGCATTTGAGTTTTTTATGGGGCTTGCGTGTTGCAATCTTTAGTTTTTTCCTTAACATTTCTAACTTAAAAACATAGATCTTACTTAGTGTGCATTGGTTATAAGAAATCAGATTCTCTCGAGATTTCCTCAAAACCACCCAATAACGACCCAGGTGTTTTGATATCGTAATTCTTGAATTATGTTTGTTTCCCTAGGGAAAGAGAATTTCAACACTTACTGTAGTCAGATCAACCTCTGGTAGGAACACTAGTTCTGATGGAATTAGAAAATCAAGTACAAAAGAGAGTTTGCCAAGACCTACTCATTTTTTATTTAATTCTGTAAATCTTTGATATTTTTGTGGATGGGAAAGTTCTATTTGTTACCATGATGTTCTAAGCCTTTCTCAACCTAAGTTTAACATTACTTCGTACTGTTATTCTACTCGATTATTCTGTCCAGAAAGTACAGCAACTACTAATTCTGGTCCAGTAATCAGGCTTCAAATGAAGCTCAATTCTGACTTTAGGAAGTGTCTGGTTTTTCGTATTCACAGGATGCTGGAGTTGTAAAGCTGAGTTTGAGTTTAGCTCATATTCTTTAATAAGTTTCAAATTCGTCCATCTTTGATTAGTTTATTGAGATTAGTTGGAAAATAATTATTCTCATCTGCTCTTAATTTGTCGAGTACAGCTACATTTTTGTGTAACTTATAAATTTTCAGATGGGGAAACACCCCAGTAGACGAAGGGAAAATGTGTGGAAACAAGAATATGATTAGACTTCTGGAAGAAGCTAAAGCTGCCCAATTATCCAAGTTCCCTGATTGCTCTCAAGATGTCACAGGTACCAGATTCTCAGTTTTTTAGTGTGCATAATCCAGATATTAACTTTCGTTACTACTGCTGAAGAATATAGCATATTAAAATGGAAGTCACCAATATTAAAGTTGCATTGCATCAAGGTAGTGCAAACACATCTACACACAAACAGAATAGGAAAAATGGTATTATAATGATCATAGACCTTAATAACCTTTGTAGCACGAACACTTCAACTAAGATAGCATGTCAGTATCCGACACGTGTCGGATACCGACACTCCTCCATTATTCTTCCATGATCATTTTTTTTATTAACAATATTATATATTTTTAATTCAAAGTTATTATTAAATAACAAATATGTACTTATATTTAAAAGATCTCGATAAGAAAAATTGATAACAATTATAAAACTAAATTTATACTATACCTTTGTTTGAGCCCCATTTTTTTATTAAAATACATTTTTTAACAGTGATTTGATACCATTTCAACCACACATTTTGTAATAAAATAATATTACACGCAAAATCAAAATATTTTCTTATTTTTTGACCACACATTTTCCATTATAACACTATTTCAAAATGCATTTTTTTAGAAAAATAGGCCTCAAACTACTCCTATATAAATGCAGAATTTTAAATAATTTAATCAACTTGTCGAAAATGTGTCGTGTCAGTGCTTTTTTGAAAAATCAAGTGTCGACATGATAGATGCATGTTGTTTCAGACACACGCGTCCATATAGTTGCCTCATAGTTAATAACTAAAACCTCCTTATTCGATATAGTGAAAGTACTTAAGCTTTCCTTCTAGTAAAGCTGGATCAAAATCAAAGAACACTGACTATTATGGGCCCTTTTGCTTCATCAAACCTCAATTTTACCTTATTGTCTGTGTTTTTGCACTTAACATAGTTTTTATTTGCACTTCATGCTTTGAGATATGTTGCACGCACTTTATTAATTGATGCATCGTCTTTTAATTTCCATTTGATCTTCAAAGATAAAGATAGCTGACACGGCAAACTCTTTGATGTTTAACCTCTTTATTATTTTCAGTAAAATGGTTCCTTGTGTGCTGGAGAGTTTTTAAAAAGGATGCAAGACTAATTATATATAGTGGAACAACAGACAAATATAAGAGGACATAGATTCTAGTGGATGAGTGATGCAAAAATTTCTAAATTTAATTTACGTATATCTGTGCAAGTTTCAATTGTCAAGCATTGTCTACCTAGTTCTTGAATATATAGGTAAAAGAGTCCATGTAAGTTAGATGTTGAGTAACTATAAAATTACTTCTTTTTGAACCACATAATCTAGAAGTTTAAGGAGCCCTCATGTGCAGTCTAAAATCATCTTTTATCAAGAGCTTGAAATTGTGCTATTTTCATAAATGGGTGTCGGCAATGACATGGCTTGAATTTAGAATCTCTGTCTAATTTAAGACTATTTTGATCCTCCTCGTCTAAATTTAAGCTATTAAAGAAAGAATTTTTGCTGCAATTTCTAACGTGCCTTTCTACACTTGCATTGGTTTTCATATTACTCTCACATTAGTCACCTCGACTAATCATTTTCTCTGAGAGCTTTTCAATTTGATGTCAGATAAAATGCACCCAAAGAAGTGCACTGTGTTTCCTTTCCACCCATGGGCTTCCAAGGAAGGTACAAAATGTGGTCTTGTAATGTGGATTCCTCACAGCATTGAGGAGCTAATCAAAACAGCATCAGAGCAACTGAAATTTCCACATGGCTCATGTATATTATCAGAAGATGGAGGAAAAATTCTTGAGGTCGATATGATAAGTGATGGCCAAAAGTTATATTTGGTTAATGAAACAAATTAAATGTCACTCCCTTGTATATCATTTAAAACACACGTTGCTTTCTTGAGTTTGGGAATATCGCATTTCGTGTTTCTTGGGGGGGAGAATCACTCGTTGTGGGACTTCGTTTATGAGGTCCACTCTTCCCAAGACTCTAATCCTTTGGTGGGAAAGTTTAGGTGAGAAGTCATTTCCCTCGAACATGATTGTTAATGAATGTCTGTAAAGGTTGAATCTGTAACATTGAAAGAAGGGTGCTCTATGCTCTAGTATCGTTTTGATTAGTATGGTTTCCCTATATTGTACTAATATGTACATATATCTATAATATATTAAATATCAAATCAAGTGAGAATCATTTTTTGAACGATTATAGCTTTAAACAATTCATTTATTTCAATAATACCTTACTTTTCATTTTTCAATATATGTTTAATTTACACTCTAGTAAATAATACAAAATCCTTATTCATGTATATATTTCCTATTATTAATTTTCAATTAATTAACATTCACCTTTATTTAATTAATATTAATCAGAATTTCATATTTACATTCACACTCACATCCATGTCACCGTTATTAATTCTCAATTAATTAATATTTACATTTATTTAATTAAAATTTCATATTCAAAAATGCATTTCATCATTCACATCTATGTATGATAATTAGCGTCCAGATTCATTTAGTTGGAAATTAAATATATTCATTTAGTATGGATAATTTAACATTCAATTTCGTTTATATATTATTTGGTACCAATTCTTAATAAATTAACATTCATGTTAATTGATGTACGTATTTGTCATTCATGTATTTAGATGTAATTCTAATACTTACATTCAAATATTACTTTCACAACACTTATAAAAGATTTCAAAATAACGTGCAACACATGTTTAACTCTATCTATCTGGAACAAATATTACCACATGGCTATAAGAAAGTGGTTTTGAATGCGAGAAACATGCTGACATAAAAAAATGTTTGGCGACTTCACTTTACTGTTGAGTGTCACAACCATGATGGATATAAATCTTTTGCTCCACTCTCAAGTTTTAATCCATTTCCAATTATCCTCGTATAATACTAAGAGTGCATTTGATTGCCCACCTGAAAGTGTGTTTTTTTCACCAAAATTCTTACTTTTGTGCTGTTTGATTACCATTTTTTTCCATGGAAAATATTTTCCCTTTTTGGTTACGTGACCATATTTAAAATCAAGGAAAAAATTTTCTTTAGGAAGAGTAGAATTTTATTTTCCACGGAATTCACTCTCTCTTTCTCTCTCTTATTTATACACTCACTCTCATTAATCCACCAATTAAAAATGGACAAGTATAATATTTTCTAAGTTAAAAATTAAATCAATTAAACACATTTAATTGACAATCTTCATACAAATAAATTCTAGGCAATGAAATTACCTAGAATTTATTTTCTTTTTATGCAAATTCCATATTTGCAATCAAATGCACCCTAAAGTGATTTTTTTTTTATCCCCCCAAAACTGCTACCTGGCGGAAAGTAATTTCTTTATTTTTGTCAAATACTTCATATATAAAATATCCAATATACCAAACATAAATATATCATTTTAATGTGCTCACAGAATTAACTAACTCTTATTCTAGATCTAGCCCTTACATCCTCTCTTTTTTATTTTATTTTTATTATTTTTTAAATCATGGTCCATGTGAATTTATAACAATTAAAAGTTAAAACTAATAATTTTTGGAGTACGAACACACACAATTCAATTTGAACGCGAATGGTTTAAGTTGAGCTTCTTTTGCCGGGGCAGTCTTCTAAATGACCGGGTTATTGATCCTATTTTCCACAATGGCCTCTTCTATTATAAATACTATTTTACCCTTACTTTTATTATTTGCAAGATATATCCTGTATCTTTCGGGACTTATTAATCAGGACTTATATCTATATTTTTCAATCTTTCAAACACTTTTAAATATTCTTTATATCTTGATAATTCTTCAAAGATCTTAATAATTCTTCAAAGATCTTAGGCTGATCTTCCTTAGTTATGTATTCTCGAACTAATCCTTCTGAGACTTCTTCTTGTATACCTCTATGTTTAGTTATAATATCTTCTACCTTTCTTATTTCTCTGCTAGTTCTTACAGAATCAAATCTTATATTGTGCTTACAAAAATAATCTATATCTTGGTAGATTTCTTCAATTTTCTCTTTGCCAACAGGAAATATATCATCAGACTTTTCAGCTAATTTAAATAAAAACGAAAGATCTTTCTCATCTAAGTATAATCTAAGATCATTAGAAGTGGATGTGGATGCTTGTGAATTGTTCATCAAAATAATCAAAGCATAAGCATATAAAAGCGAGTAAATAACTTACAGTAATCAAATAGAAGTAAACAGGCTTTCCCTCCAGTATGCTCTTATAGCTGCTTTGCATGTACTTAATCAATCTTCTGAATCAAGTAAAGATTTAAAATGTTTTTTGAAATCATTTGGGTCCACAACTGCTTCCTCAAAAGGCTTTTCAATTAAGGTTGCATTTCTCATTCTAGAGAACTAACCGTGTTTCCACAGACGCTATCTCACAGTATCCAGAGTCTCTATTTTCACCTCTATCCAAACTCTTTTTAGAATCAAGTTCTTACTTGGAACGAAATTTTAAAAGATAACTCACACACAAGGTGTTATAATTTTGTTAGAAAACTGCCTTTTCCCCTAAACCATTCATCAAAGATGGGTACTTTGGCATGGCTAACATCCATTTAAAATCAATGTTTTGAAAATCTGTTAAAATCTCTATCTGTACTGCTGAGGAATCATGAGAAACTTAACGAAATTCTTTTACGAAAGATTTGTTGAACATAACAAACTTTACTTTGATATTCATAAACTGAAATAGTACATGCTTACAATCTATATTTACATACCTTTGGTACTCACCTTATGAAGTTTAGAACTCCATAAGTGATTACCTTATTACAAGCTTTGCTATCTTCAAGCTATTTAATATTTTTCTGAATACAAGTGGTGTATACAGATTACAAAAAAAAAAATCTCTGTAAGATGTGTTTCTTCAGAGTGTTTAAGAGATAGGTTATTTCCAGATATCTTCCTTCTTCCTTCTTGCCTCCTTTTATAGAAGTCTTTGAGAATCTTATCTTGATAGGTGTTTTCCACTTCCTTTTGTTGGGTAGCTCAATAATGTTATCTTCATCGATTTTTCCATTATCTTCTTGCTAGGTGGACCTCTCATTTTGAAATTTTATGCATTATCTTTGAATTTGTCTCCCACTTTTGACAACTGGTAGGTAAGTGGTCACAATTATGGAGACTTTATTGCATTATCTTCTATCTTTTAGTGGCCACGGTTTTTCTCTAATAAATTTCTTTATTAAAATAGTGATAAATGGCCACTTTTGTTGTTATCACTTTTCCACCTTCGAATCAAAGAATTTTGCTGGGAATTCTTCACTGTTGAGAGATGCTTGGCTCATATCTTCTACTACGCAGTATTCACAATGGTGATCACTGTAGTTCC
>NW_019248858.1:0-1361 GCF_002742605.1 Olea europaea var. sylvestris | reverse complement strand
ATTGCCCCCGGCGCGATTTTTGTTTCCGATAAACCTGTCAAATTTTAGCCAATTCCGACACAGTTGCGAAAAATGACGAAATTGCCCCCGACTCAGTTTTTGTTCCCGTCGAACCTGTCAAATTTGAGCCCATTCCGACACAGTCGAGAAAAATGACGAAATTGCCGCCAGAACGATTTTTATTTCCGATCAAACTGCCAAATTCCAGCCAATTCCGACGCAGTCGAGAAAAATGACGAAATTGCCATCGTCGTGATTTTTATTTCTGATCAAACTGCCAAATTTCAGCCAGTTCCGACACAGTCGAGAAAAATGACAAAATTGCCCCCGGCACGATTTTTGTTTCCGATCAACCTATCAAATTTGAGCCCATTCCGACACAGTCGAGAAAAATGACGAAATTGCCGCCAGAACGATTTTTATTTCCGATCAAACTGCCAAATTCCAGCCAATTCCGACGCAGTCGAGAAAAATGACGAAATTGCCATCGTCGTGATTTTTATTTCTGATCAAACTGCCAAATTTCAGCCAGTTCCGACACAGTCGAGAAAAATGACAAAATTGCCCCCGGCACGATTTTTGTTTCCGATCAACCTATCAAATTTGAGCCCATTCCGACACAGTCGAGAAAAATGACGAAATTGCCGCCAGAACGATTTTTATTTCCGATCAAACTGCCAAATTTCAGCCAATTCGGACATAGTTGAGAAAAATGACGAAATTGCCCACGACGCGATTTTTGTTTCCGATCAACCAGTCAGATTTTAGCCAATTTCGATACAGTTACGAAAAATGACGAAATTACACCCTGCGCAATTTTTGTACCCGATCAACCTATCAAATTTGAGACCATTCCGACACTGTAGCGAAAAATGATTTAATTGCCATCGGCGCGGTTTTTGTTTCCGATCAACCAGTCAAATTTTAGCCAATTCTGACACTGTCGCGGAAAATGACGAAATTACGCCCGGCGCGATTTTTGTTCCCGATCAACCAGTCAAATTTGAGCCTATTCCGACACGGTCGCGAAAAATGAACAAAATTGTCCCCGGCGCAATTTTTGTTTCCGATCACCCTGTTAAATTTGAGCCCATTCCGACATAGTCGAGAAAAATGACGAAATTGCCCCCGGCGCGATTTTTGTTTCCGATAAACCTGTCAAATTTTAGCCAATTCCGACACAGTTGCGAAAAATGACGAAATTACACCCGGCGCAGTTTTTGTTCCCGTCGAACCTGTCAAATTTGAGCCCATTCCAACACAGTCGAGAAAAATGAAGAAATTGCCGCCAGAACGATTTTTATTTCCGATCAAACTGCCAAATTCCAGCCAATTCCGACGCAGTCGAGAAAAATGACGAA
>NW_019248857.1:0-1361 GCF_002742605.1 Olea europaea var. sylvestris | reverse complement strand
TTTTCGTTTTATATATATATGAAAGAAAAAGGAGGCATGTAACTGAAGCCAGACACAAAACTAGTAGCTACATGAGCTTGGTGCTGGAGTTAAGCTATCAATTAGTATTATAATAAGTAAATCTTTTTTGGTAGATATATAATGGTTAAAATGTCGTAAGAGATGTTTGGTTCCTTAATTTAGTTATTAACCCAGATAGCGTGTAAATTGGAAGAACTCCCAAACATTACATAACTCTTTATTGAGATTGGTTATCAAAACTATTATAGAGATGTCGAGTGTGTTCATTAACTTTCCATTATGAAGCAGGTCCCTCACACTTCTCGAACTGCACTGGGAGCTGTTGGTAGTCCATTATGCTTTGCACCCTCTGGGCAACAAGGACACACTTCAAATCCTCCCTCTGTATCTGTGTCAGGAACGAATTACATTGCCTCTTCTCCCTCTCCTGCTGCATCGGGTGGTACTTCAGTGTTAAGAGATGGCCGGCTCCCCAGTCCATGGAATTAGAACCGGCTGCCTGGATATAACCTTTCGAGGCAGCATTTTCGTATTTCCTGCATTTTAGCTGTTTGTGCTTGAATGAAACAACCTTTTGAACCGTCGATTGCTTGCAATCCTTTCCCATCAGTGTATATATGAGATGTTTGAATGGTTTTAGTGGTTTCTGTTGTGTGTATTGAATAAAGCTCATCATTGCATGTTTAGTTTATAGTACTTGATAGGATTGGACAGTAAAATCATGAAGATTGCAACTTTATTTTCTTTGTAGTACTGTCTGATTTTGTCCGGTTCACTTTACCAAACATGTCATCAATATTTGAAGGAAAAAATAAGGAGAGAAAACTTCAATCGAACATATAATTGAGGTAGGTCTGACATGGCATGTTGTTCAAACATGGAAGATGATTGTAATTTCTGTTTTGTTCATTGTTTAATCATTTTGTTTTGCTGCATGAGGATATGGTAGTTGCTAGCCTTTAATATCAAGCCTTATTGTGGGGCCCAAAAGCCATGTATATACTTAGAATGCAATGTTTGAACACATGTAGCCAATTTATCAATGATGATATTGTGCTGTTTGTAGAGGGTTGTCGTGCCTTCCATTCTTATCCGAGTAATGTTATCTATCATTGGTGTTAAGCATCAATGTAAATGACAATTACACGATATTATATGATAGATTAATTTAAATACAAAATCGTGGCTCATTTAATTCAATCCATAAAGTGGAGCCATTTAAATTGGTGTTTTAGCATCGTTGATACTAGATGGTATTGTTCTTATCATTCTCTTGCATGTTTATTTTATTTTATTGTAGATGTGAGAAAGGACCTGATGTCTATCAATATGCATTTTTG
>NW_019248856.1:0-1361 GCF_002742605.1 Olea europaea var. sylvestris | reverse complement strand
GCATGAATTAAGGTTAACAAACTCCTAACATTGACATGATAGTTCTCTAACTTGTAAATCCGAACAAATCAAAACTTAAAATTTTGTGAATAAAAGGCAAAAGTGGTTCGATCGACTTCGTGAAGGCCATGTAGGAAAACAAAAGAAATAAACAACAGAGAATCTTACGTGTGGATCTCACCAAAATTCAAATAGAGGCTTTCTCTGTTAGGGAAAAATGAATGAGTAAATGCATAGCATACTAGAAGAGAAAATATACGGTCAACTATATATAGGCAATCGATAGATCAAAAACTACATTCGTTAGGGAAACATAATGTGTTAATGTATAGCTCCCTATGATCATGAAGTCTGGCTAATTGAGAACTAAAAGTAGCAAACCTCTACACATAAAATAAGGTTAATAAGCCCCTATGGTTGACATGATATTTCCCTAACTCGGAAACCAGAGCAAGTCACAACTTAAAATTTTGTGAATAAACGGCAAAAGTGGTCGGTCAACTTAGTAAAGGCCATGCTGGAAAACAAAAGAAATAAACAATAGAAAATCTTGTCGATCTTGCCAAAGTTTAGGTAGAGATTTCCTTTGTTAGGAAAAATTAATGAGTGAATGCATAACAAATTAGAAGAAACTATATAGTCAACAATATATAGGCAACCTATAGATCGAAAACACATCATTAGGGAAACATAATGTCTTAATGCATAGCTTTTTATGATCATGAAGTCTGGCTAATTGAGAACTAAAAGTAGCAAACCTCTACACATGAATTAAAGTTAAAAGGCCCCTAACATTGACATAATAGTTCCCTAACTTGTAAACTTGAACAAGTCAAAACTTAAGATTTTGTGAATAAACGGCAAAAGTGGTTCGATCGACTTAGTGAAGGCCATGCCAAAAAACAAAAGAAATAAACAATAGAGAATCTTACGTGTCGATCTCGCCAGAATTTAGGTAGAGACTTCTCTTGTTAGGGAAAAATGAATGAGTGAATGTATAACAAACTAGAAGAAACTATAAAGTCAATAATATATAAGCAAAGATCAAAAACCACATTCATTAGGGAAACATAACGTCTTAATGCGTGGCTCCTTGTGATCTTGAAGTCTGGCTAATTGAGAACTAAAAGTCATGAATTAAAGTTAATAAGCCCCTAACATTAACATGATAGTTCCCTAACTCGTAAACTTGAACAAGTCAAAACTTAAAATTTTGTGAATAAATAGCAAAAGTGGTTCGGTCAACTTAGTAGAGGCCATACCATCACATCGTTAGAATGTAGAGGCTTCATCAATATACTGCTCTGGATAAATTAATTTCAGCATTGTCAACAAATTCATTAACTTACACATTGAGTTTT
>NW_019248855.1:730-1361 GCF_002742605.1 Olea europaea var. sylvestris | reverse complement strand
TTTGTTTCCGATCAAACTGTCAAATTTGAACCCATTCCGACACAGTCTCGAAAAATGACGAAATTACACCCGGCGCGATTTTTATTTTAGATCAAACTGCCAAATTTGAGCCCATTCCTACACAGTCGAAAAAAATGACGAAATTACCGTCGGCGCGATTTTTATTTCCGATCAAACTGCCAAATTTCAGCAAATTCCGACACAGTCGAGAAAAATGACGAAATTGCCCCCGACGCGATTTTTGTTTCCGATCAAACTGTCAAATTTGAGCCCATTCCTACACAGTCGAGAAAAACGACGAAATTGCACTCGGAGCGATTTTTGTTTCAGATCAAACTGCCAAATTTCAGCCTATTCCAACACAGTCGAGAAAAATGACGAAATTGCCCCCGGTGCGATTTTTGTTTCCGGTCAACCAATCAAATTTTAGCCAATTCAGACACAGCCGCGAGAAATGACGAAATTACACCCGGCGTGATTTTTGTTTCATATCAAACTGCCAAATTTCATCGAATTCCGAGACAGTCGAGAAAAATAACGAAATTGTCCCCGGCGCGGTTTTTGTTCCCGATCAACCTGTCAAATTTGAGCCCATTTCGACACCGTCGAGAAAAATGACGAAATTGCCCCC
>NW_019248855.1:0-272 GCF_002742605.1 Olea europaea var. sylvestris | reverse complement strand
GTCAAATTTTAGCCCATTCCGACACAGTCGCGAAAAATGACGAAATTACACCCGGCGCGATTTTTGTTCCCGATCAACCTGTAAAATTTGAGCCCATTCCGACACAGTCGCGAAAAATGACGAAATTACGCCCGGCGCGATTTTTGTTTCGTAACAAACTGCCAAATTTCAGCCAATTCCGACACAGTTGAGAAAAATAACGAAATTGCCCCCGGCGCGGTTTTTGTTCCCGATCAACATGTCAAATTTGAGCCCATTCCGACACTGTCCAG
>NW_019248854.1:0-1361 GCF_002742605.1 Olea europaea var. sylvestris | reverse complement strand
GCGATTTTTGTTTCCGATCAACCAATCAAATTTTTGCCAATTTCGACACAGTCGCGAAAAATGACGAAATTAAACCCGGCGCAATTTTTGTTCCCGATAAACCTGCCAAATTTCAACCAATTCCGACACAGCGAGAAAAATGACGAAATTGCCCCCGGCGCGATTTTTGTTTCCGATCAACCGGTAAAATTTTTGCCAATTCCGACACAGTCGCGAAAAATGACGAAATTAAACCCGGCGCAATTTTTGTTCCCGATAAACCTGCCAAATTTCAACCAATTCCGACACAGCGAGAAAAATGACGAAATTGCCCCCGGCGCGATTTTTACTTCAGATCAAACTGCCAAATTTCAGCCAATTCCGACACAGTCGAGAAAAATGACGAAATTGCCCCCGACGCGATTTTTGTTTCCGATCAACCTGTCAACTTTGAGCCCATTCCGACACATTTGAGAAAAATGACGAAATTGCCCCCGGCGCGATTTTTACTTCAGATCAAACTGCCAAATTTCAGCCAATTCCGACACAGTCGAGAAAAATGACGAAATTGCCCCCGACGCGATTTTTGTTTCCGATCAACCTGTCAACTTTGAGCCCATTCCGACACATTTGAGAAAAATGACGAAATTGCCCCCGGCGCAATTTTTGTTTCCGATCAACAAGTCAAATTTCAGCCAACTCCGACACAGTCGAGAAAAATGACGAAATTGCCCCCGGCGCAATTTTTGTTTCCGATCAACAAGTCAAATTTCAGCCAACTCCGACACTGTCGCGAAAAATGACGAAATCACACCCGGCGCAGTTTTTTTCTCGATAAACCTGTCAAATTTCAGCCAACTCCGACACAGTCGAGAAAAATGACGAAATGGCCCCCGGCTCGATTTTTGTTTCCGATCAACAAGTCAAATTTGAGTCAATTCCGACACAGTTGCGAAAAATGACGAAATTACACCCGGCTCGATTTTTGTTCCCGATAAACCTGTCAAATTTGAGCCCATTCCGACGCAGTCGAGAAAAATTACGAAATTGCCGCCGGCTCGATTTTTATTTCCGATCAAACTACCAAATTTCAGCCAATTCCGATACAGTCGAGAAAAATGACGAAATTGCCCCCGGCGCGGTTTTTGCTTCCGATCAACAAGTCAAATTTCAGTCAATTTCGACACAGTCGCGAAAAATGACGAAATTACACCCGGCGCGGTTTTTGTTCCCGATAAACCTGTCAAAATTCAACCAATTCCGACACAGTCAAGAAAAACGACGAAATTACCCTCGGCGTCGGTTTTTGTTTCCGATCAACCAATCAAATTTTTGCCAATTTCGACACAGTCGCGAAAAATGACGAAATTAAACCCGGCGCA
>NW_019248853.1:0-1361 GCF_002742605.1 Olea europaea var. sylvestris | reverse complement strand
GATCTTGGACGTTTAATTTCTTCATGGTTTCCATAGATATACATTGTTTTGAATCTCTGACCTCACTCCCTATATAATTTTGGCTTATACAATTTCTAGGGTCTGGAAGATCATCTGGGAGACATGGACTTCAAAATTGCTGGTACACAGAATGGAGTTACAGCTATTCAGCTGGATATAAAACCTGCTGTAATCCCTCTAGATATCATATGTGAGTGTCTAGAACCTGCACTTAAAGGTCGGCTTCAAATCCTAGATCAAATGAAGCGAGAGATAAATGTAGCACGATCTCAAGATGGCAGAAACTCTCCACGCATATGTAATATGTTCCAGTTGCATAGACATAACTTTTCTCTGATGATAACCTTAGCTTCAATATTTATTTATTTTTGTTGTTTCTGGTCAGAAAGGGTTTGAAAAATACAAGGCAAGAAATATATGATTGCATTTACCAATATTATTCACATGGCTATTTGTGCAGTGACCTTGAAGTATAGCAATGACGCGATCCGCCGCCTGATTGGTCCTCTTGGTGCCTTGAAGAGGAAAATTGAAGGAGAAACAGGTATGATTTTGTATAGGAGATCTCCCATAGTAGATTCTAAAATGTATCAAGTCCTTGTATTAATGATTTTTGTCGTAGTACAATAAAATGTTGTAAATTGGCACTTTTGGATACCCAATCTTATTTTGTTAATTGGCCATATGCACATGAGAAAAATGATTTTGCTTGTTCATAAATACAAGACTAGGATTATGGAGGATTGTACATGGGTAATCTTACATCTGATTTTTCATTTTTGTGTAAAAGTGATTTTGTATATAATTCTACTTAAGCTTCATTCCCTGACTCGTTGATGGTATTTGAATGCCAAAGACTGACCTGCGCATTTGTGTTATGTTAATTCTCTAGAGGATATATGACATTGCTCTTGGAAGGAATGAATATGTCTATGGAAGTTGCTGCCTTGTCACCTGTGGTTGATACCTTATTAAAACTGATCAAATAGATAGACAGGAGAAGGATAATAGAGAGAAATAATATAATTATTGTAATATTTGGATGGAGAAAAGAAGGCAGGTCTTCTAATCACTGCAAGCAAAGAAGGGAAAGCCTCTTTACCAAGCTTTGGCTGGTATAAGGGTGGGAATAGTGCATGTTAAGAACCAAGTGCCTGCTAATTTTTTAACACGCTTCTTTCATAGAGTAGGATATGCTATAAACTACTATCTTTTTTATTAAATGATCACATCTTAGTATCCAACCAAACTAAAACTTACCATGGGGAAGCAATCAGTATTAACTTCAATGAATCAGTTTTTTTTTTTTTTTTTTTTTTTTTTTTTTTTTTTTTTTTTTT
>NW_019248852.1:0-1361 GCF_002742605.1 Olea europaea var. sylvestris | reverse complement strand
GTTGAGACAGGAAAGACAACTAGATTTCAGCCATGAAACTTCAAGGATTCTTCATTGAATTTGGAGAGTTCAAGGAATGTCATTTGCATATCCAACTGTTGTATGATTTCAGCTCAAGTGCCACATTCTAATGCTTCAGTGTGTGTGACAATACAACATCTTGCTGAGAAAACCAATACTAGCTTTAAGATTGCATGACTGTTTCACTGTTGTATCTTGCTCTATTTTTACAATAAGAAACCAAGCTTCATCCCATTAATGGGGTTGGCTATGTTTTCGGCACTCTGTTCATTTCTATATTCATGTCATAAGATTCAAAATGAGCTATTTTTGCTAGACAATGTGATTTTGAACGAAAAACAAGTGCTTAATCATAATTTATAGTTTCGCAAGAATCCAACACATTTAGCCCCCGTTCGGTGTGGATTATAATAAGATTTTTAATAAAATTTTATAACGGTTCATAAAATGTGCAGTTAAAAAGTTGAAGAACCTATAAAATGTGATCTAATGACCATTGACACAACTACTTGTGTTATTAGTTTAGAACACGTATCATGCACATTACTTTGTTGTTATCCACAAAATCATGATTACACACATTAACCAACAATTTTATTTATTTTCTGAAATTAACTACATTAAAAAAAATAAAAAATCGTACTTTAAAAAATATAACTCATTCACAGCAAATGGTGAGATAAATAAAAGTACATGGATTATAAATAAGAAATAACATATCATAATTTAACATCTGTTTATAAAAGCATTGCCCTCAAGCACGATAAAATGTTTTCGAATGATCACCAAATTTATCAAATTAAATGGCCAATCTATCACTTGATTAACTTCTTAAAAAAATATAAGAGATTTGAAAATTGGAAAAAATGATCAAAGTTCGATATATATTCAAATGAAAAGAAAATACACAGACGAGACCAACACATTAATGCTATGTCGTTTACCCTCACCATTTAATGCCACATCGTTATCCAAAAATATGTAGACTTCGGTCCATAGTGGGACAACGAAGTGTAAACCCAAAACACATAGACTTCGGTCCATCCATCCAGCATTAAGCTATTTTCCATACTTGGACTCGATGTGAAGAATGCAGAGTGGGGCACTAGGTGGTGGGGGGGAGGGGGAAGACACAAAGATTTTGGTCCATCAAGCATTAAGCCAGTAGTTAAAATTTTAATTTATATGCACGCACATACCAGAAAATCACTTATTTCTTTCTACGTTGCTTAGGTTTAATCTTCTAGGAGGAAAATCGCTTATTTTCTTATTATCTAGCTTAAATTTAATTATAACATAACATTCTATAGACCTCTTAAAACCATCTTCCCACTGCTGAT
>NW_019248851.1:0-1361 GCF_002742605.1 Olea europaea var. sylvestris | reverse complement strand
TTATTTCCGATAAAACTGCCAAATTTCAGCCAATTCCGACACAGTCGCGAAAAATGATGAAATTGCCCCGGCCCGATTTTTGTATCCGATCAACCGGTAAAATTTTAGCCCATTCCTACACAGTCGGGAAAAATGACAAATTTGCCCCCGGCGCGATTTTTTGTTTCCTATCAACCAGTCAAAATTTAGCACATTCCTACATAGTCGTTAAAAATGACGAAATCGCCCCCGGCGCGATTTTTTGTTTCCGATCAACCCGTCAAATTTTAGCCAATTCCGATACAGTCGCGAAAAATAACGAAATTGCCCTCGGCACGATTTTTGTTTCCGATCATCCTGTCAAATTTGAGCCCATTCCGACGCAGTCGAGAAAAATGACGAAATTGCCCCCGGAGCGATTTTTATTTCAGATCAAACTGCCAAATTTCAGCCAATTCCGACACAGTCGAGAAAAATGACGAAATTGTCCCCAACACGAATTTTGTTTCCGATCAACAAGTCAAATTTTAGTCAATTCCGACACTGTTGTGAAAAATGACAAAATTACACCCGGCGCGATTTTTGTTCCCGATAAACTTGTCAAATTTTAGCCCATTCCGACACAGTCCAGAAAAAATGACGAAATTGCAGCCGTCGCGATTTTTATTTCCGATAAAACTGCCAAATTTCAGCCAATTCCGACACAGTCGAGAAAAATGACGAAATTGCCCCCGGCACGATTTTTTGTTTCCTATGAACCAGTCAAAATTTAGCACATTCCTACACAGTCGTGAAAAATGACGAAATTGCCCCCGGCACGATTTTTTGTTTCCTATGAACCAGTCAAAATTTAGCACATTCCTACACAGTCGTGAAAAATGACGAAATTGCCCCCGGCACGATTTTTTGTTTCCTATGAACCAGTCAAAATTTAGCACATTCCTACACAGTCGTGAAAAATGACGAAATTGCCCCCGGCACGATTTTTTGTTTCCTATGAACCAGTCAAAATTTAGCACATTCCTACACAGTCGTGAAAAATGACGAAATTGCCCCCGGCACGATTTTTTGTTTCCTATGAACCAGTCAAAATTTAGCACATTCCTACACAGTCGTGAAAAATGACGAAATTGCCCCCGGCGCGATTTTTTGTTTTCGATCAACCTGTCAAATTTTAGCCAATTCCGATACAGTCGCGAAAAATGACGAAATTGACCCCGGCGCGATTTTTTGTTTTCGATCAACCTGTAAAATTTTAGCCCATTCTGATACAGTCGCGAAAAATAACGAAATTGCCCACGGCAAGATTTTTGTTTCAGATCATCCTGTCAAATGTGAGCCCATTCCGACACAGTCGAGAGAAATGACGAAATTGCCCCCGG
>NW_019248850.1:0-1361 GCF_002742605.1 Olea europaea var. sylvestris | reverse complement strand
CGGATTGAACTCACAACTTCGTCGTGACGTTTGAGGGATTTCATCCATTTTTTGAAAGAATGAGCACTTTTATATTTGGAACGATAGGATAGTCGACGTGCGAAGAATTGAGAGTAACTTTTGCGCACGGCGTCCGTTTTGGGCCCATAAGTACTTTTTGGAAATGTAGCGATCGTTTTGGATTGAACTCACAACTCTGTCGTGACGTTCGAGGGATTTCGGCCATTTTTCGAAAGAATGAGCACTTTTATATTTGGAACGCATGGATAGTCGGCGTACGAAGAATTGAGCGTAACTTTTGCACACGATGTCCGGTTTAGGCCCATAAGTACTTTTAGGAAATGTAACGACTGTTTTGGATTGAACTCACAAGTTCATCGTGACGTACAAGGGATTTCAGCCATTTTTTGAAAGAATGAGCACTTTTATATATGGAACGCTAGGATAGTCTGCGCGCGAAGAATTGAGCGTAACTTTTGCACACGGCGTTCGTTTGGGGCCCAAAATTACTTTTGGGAAATGTAGCGACCATTTTGGATTGAACTCGCAACTTCTTCGTGACGTTCGAGGGATTTCGACCAATTTTCGAAAGAATGAGCACATTTATATTTGGAACGCTTGGATAGTCGGCGTGCGAAGAATTGAGCGTAACTTTTGCACACGGCGTCCGTTTTGGGCCCATAAGTACTTTTTGAAAATGTAGCGACCGTTTTCGATTGAACTCACAACTTCTTCGTGACGTTCGAGGGATTTCCACCATTTTTCAAAAGAATGAGCACTTTTATATTTGGAACGCTTGGATAGTCGACGTGCGAACAATTGAGCGTAACTTTTGCACACAGCGTCCATTTTGGGCCCATAAGTACATTTTGGAAATGCAGCGACCGTTTTGGATTGAACTCACAACTTCTTCATGGCGTTCGAGGATTTCGACCATTTTTTGAAAGAACGAGCACTTTTATATTTGGAACGCTTGGATATTCGACGTACGAAGAATTGAGCGTAACTTTTGCACACGATGTTCGTTTTAGGCCCATAAGTACTTTTAGGAAATGTAGCGACCGTTTTGGATCGAACTCACAACTTCGTCGTGATGTTCAAGGGATTTCAGCCATTTTTCGAAAGAATGAGCACTTTTATATTTGGAACGCTAGGATAGTCGGCGTGCGAAGAATTGAGCCTAACTTTTGCACACGGCGTCCGTTTTGGGCACATAAGTACTTTTTGGAAATGTAGCGACCGTTTTGGATTGAATTCAAAACTTCTTCGTGACGTTCAAGGGATTTCAGCCATTTTTTGAAAGAATGAGCACTTTTATATTTGGAACGCTTGGATAGTCGGCGTACGAAGAATTGAGCGTA
>NW_019248849.1:0-1361 GCF_002742605.1 Olea europaea var. sylvestris | reverse complement strand
TTTTTTTGGTTGGGAATAACACCGATATTATGCATATTAAATTCATAAAAAATTATACCGTTTATGTTCGCAAAATCGAAACGTAATTTCGACTTACCAAAATGGATTTGAGGAACAAAATAATAATAATTACCGAATTTGAATGCATGGATATGGATTCATCACTTTCGATTCTTGAACGAAAGCAAGTCATTCTTTGGATCGAACGTAACACCATAAACATATAAATAATGTTAAACATTTTCTGAAATCAAAGTATAATTAAAAGAAATCAAAAAATGAAGAAAAAAGATGCAAGTGATGGATTTTGGCCGAGACAAGTGCAGGACATTTTTCCTTAAGATGAATTTGCCCCGCAATGGTGCTAAGAGTGTGTTTGATTACGTTTATTTTCCATGAAAAATATCAGTTTTCCACCAAAATTCCTACTTAAAGTGTTTGATTACTAATTTTTTTCAATGGAAAATATTTTCCAACTTTTGAAAATATAACTAATTTTCCTTGTTTTTAAGAAAAACATTTTCCTTAGGTGGAGGTGTTTTTATTTTCCACAAAAGAAGAAAAATATTTTCTTTTCTAGGTAATATTTTTCATGTCAATCAAACACACTCTAACGGATTTTTCGACAATCATCTCCCAAGATACAACAATCACATCGAGCCATAGGAGCACTCCAAATGACTTCGACCAACGAACTCGAACGAAAATCCCTCTCTACCATAAACATGACTTTAATGCAAGACACAATCACTTCTACAAAACATTTTATGTAACTTGACATGAAATGAATAATATGGAATTATGGAATGAATTGGAATAAAAAATGCACGTCCAATGGGTCCTATATATAGAAGATGAAGGGTTGTGGGTGAAGGGACATACCCCAAATTCAGCACTTTTCATGAAAAGTTGCAACCCAACTGTTGCTAGTTTTTCGCAATTCAACATTTTTTATGAAAAGTTGCAACCCAATTGTCGTTAGCTTTTCGCTGACCCATCGCTTGAACGATGGTCTTACCCGCTGAATTTCGATTTCCTTCAAATATTGGATAAAATTTCTCATTCATACAAATTTGTCTTCAACCAATTTCCAACATTTTTTGCCCCAAATATTTATGTTAACTAGCTCCAACTTGAATTCCACTTTGAGTCCAATGTTCAATTGCTCAAATTCTTGTTTTAAAAGGCATGCTTTAATGGCGCCTAGAATTTCAGTTTGAGTCCAATGTTCAATTCCCCAAATTCGTGTTATAAAAGGCACGTTTAGATGCCGCCTAGACGCGATGTGCGATGGAAACGCAAGCCAAGTGGCTTAGTGCCTTATTTGTTGACCGCTTATGCACTTAGGTGCACATTATTAT
>NW_019248848.1:58872-62106 GCF_002742605.1 Olea europaea var. sylvestris | reverse complement strand
CTGATTTAATAGTAACTTCGTACGATTTATTAGACAATTTTTTACTTAACTCATGTCTCGACTGAATCGAATTACATGTGTGTGGTGCTTCTCAATATTTTGTAAACTAAGTCCGTGTTTAGCTCTACGGAAAAGTTGGATTAAAATTTAAATCAAAATTAACAATTAATTTTAACCACATGTTTTATGGATTCTACAATTTTTCAACCATGTATCCCTTCAACCTTTATTAAAATCTACTAAAAATCTGAATTTTACCAAAACCCAACAGTGGCTAAGTGAATAGTCGAAACTGAACCTCATTTTCTACTTAACATTGTCTTTCTTTTTTACTTGAGCCAATGTAGAAAGTACATATATTTCATTAAATAATCCAATTTTTTGTTCTTCAAAAAGTCAATTTATATCTAGTACTTATTTTAATTATCTTGGGCATGTCTAATTCTTTAAATAGGTAGATAATTAATAAATTTTTAGCATGTCTCTCTTCAACAACCTTTTTCAATCATATCGGTCCTCAACATTTGAAAATTACTCTTAGCTCCTCCTTAGTTCAACTTAAAAAAATTGAATAAAATATGAGTGAAAGTGAACAATAATTTGGCTTAATTTTTGCATTATGTTGCCGAAAAATTCGAGTGAAAAAGCCATTCGAGGACATTGGCGAATTTAGGGTGAGTCATGGTGGGTCACTTGCCCACCATTTCTTTACTTTTTTCGTTTCGGTTATTTTTTTTTTTTTAATGAAAAATGTAATACATTGGTCGGTAGGGAAAATAGGAATTGTATATTAATGTTATGGTTATACTATTTACTGGATTTTGACATGGACAAATTGCCTAATTATTCGAATAATTCTAATATTTTAAAGAGTAATTAGCACAAAATATTTCTACCTTTCAAGTTTTTTGTGAGAAAGTACATACCTTTCATTTTTTGGCAATTTTCACCCTCACCTTTTCCTTTTATTGTGGAAAACGTCCTTCCGTCCACTCAATATTAAAGTGCTCCGTTAAAACAAATAAAACAAGATTTTTCTTTTCAAAAAACAAGGGTCACATTGTCCAAACTAATTTCTTCATTGTGGCCTTCTTCCCGCCTTCTTCTTGAAATATTCAAAACTAAAAGTAATATGAAAATAAAATAATTTGTAAAAAATTATTTCATTCAATAAATAAGAAAAAATGACGTAAAAGACAATGTGTTTCTCATTGAAAAGAATGATTGCCGTTGTAGTGCTTGATTGCTCATAAAATTTTGGAATGATATATAAAGAGAATGATTGTGTGGTTGATAACCTTGAGATGTTCATCCCCATTTTGCGCTTACGAAGGGTGTAAATAAGTTGTAAAGTGAGAAGACCAATTAAAATGTGATTCGGTGAATGGACAATAAATATGAAATGGAGAAAATGTTGAAGATAAACAAGTCTTCTTTCCATTTTAGCACGAAATTGAACTTTTCGTAATAATCCCTACCTTTAAATTGTCTTTGCGCAAAACATCATTACCTTTACATTGTCTTTACGCAAAACATTCCTATCGTTAAATTGGAGTTGTGTAAAACATTCTAACCTTTGTTAAAAATTGTGAAAACCGTCCCTACGTATTTTGAGCCAAATTGATCTTCTTTGTTCTTGTCCATTCACAAATTTGATCATTGTCATTAATGGCGACAATCTGTCTACACATATCATCATTCTCATTAAAGGCCACAAGTTGACCTTTTTTCTTCTTGTCACTTGATGTAAAGTCTGAATCTTTATAGTTCTTTACAATTTTCTTAGGCTTTGTTAAGTAAAGAAATGACTAGAACCCTCTTTTATTTGGATTATAATCTTCTGAATCATTCAAGAAATGCAAACCCCAGCTTGTATCACTGGTAGTAAATTGCTTATCTTGAAAATAGAAGGCAATCTTGAAGATTTACGGTGGTGGGCTTGAAGGGTGGTGGCGATGGCGCCACTTCCTTGTTCAGATCTGAATGAAGGAGAATAAGGGAAAATGAGTACAGGAAATGAAGAGAAGAAATTTTCAAACTTTTCTTGGAGGCAAAAAGCACAAATCCCACCTAGGCTGCTGCTGCTCATACATGGATGATTTATTATAATGTTACCCTTACTTTTTGAAAAGAATAATCCAATTTTATTTGTTTTAACAAAGCACTTAACAGTGAGTGGACCAAAGAACGTTTTTCCACAATAAAAGATAAACGTGAGAGTGAATTTGTCAAAAAACGAAAGATAGGAATGTTTTCCACAAAAACCTTGAAAGGTAAAAGGGTTTTATGCTAATTACCCTATTTTAAAATAGTGGATAGTGTTTAATATTATTTTAATTTTATGTTAAAATTTAATATCATTCTAAAAAAATATTGATAGTCTTTTTTTTTTTCAGATATTATTGCATTAATTTTTGGATAATCAACATATGTTGTTTCAATTTTGATTAATACAGAAAGTTCAAGATGTATTTGATTGATTTACATATCTTTTATAAAGTGCTTAGATTACTTAAGTTAAAAATTTAGCCTTCGTTTGACAAATTTATAAATAATTTATAAAGAGGAGGATAGTGCAACAATGTCACGAGTTGTCTTAGGCATAAGAACACTCAATTAAGCTTCTCCAAGTATATGGTTAAAAACATTTCATTTTCAAGTATATAGTTCCGTTTGGTAGAAATTGAAATTCATTTTAATTTAAATTAAAGTCAAAAATTTATTTTAACCACACATTTCACAGGACCTACAACTTTTCAATCACACATTTTATTAACTTCTGTCAAAATCTACTAAAAAACATATTTTAATCCTATTAAACAGGGGCATAATTTCTGTGCTTTACTATTATATGCCCCGTTTGTTACATTCTATAACTCATCATCCGTCATCTATTTGAAATCTAATGCTTATTGTTTTTGTTTCTTGTCTTTAATATCTAAACCAATCAAACTAGAAAACAAGTCAACATATACACGTAGTACAGAAAAAAATTAATTGTTCTTTGATTTTGGATGCAAGGATTTTCGAAGAATTTGCATTGATCATGCATCTCAAAGATGAAGACAAGTTCTATAAGATATTTATCCTCAAGGACATAATTTATGTCATATTATTATGTCATAAGATTTTGCAGTGTTTTTTCCCCCAATACACAGTATAAGTGCATAACAAATTCAGATGCCGCTTTTCCTTATAAATATCACCTACGTACTAATGACAATTCAGTAAATA
>NW_019248848.1:57137-57996 GCF_002742605.1 Olea europaea var. sylvestris | reverse complement strand
ATTCCAATGTTCTCTTGGTACATTACTATAAAATATTTGTATGGCATAATCTTGGGATCCCTACAGGATTTTCCCACTAATTATTCACCCAAGAATATATATATCCTGCCGACAGATAATAAATTCTTTATTAGTATGTAGAGAGAGAGAGAGAGAGCTTTATTTAACGGGGACGTAAGAGTAGAAGCTTTATTCTTTCTTGTCAAGCACACCTTGATTCTTACAAAAGTAATTTACCAAAGATTCCTTTCTTTCTAGATGAGGAACTTTACTCCTATTACACCTAACTAACCAAAACTCTTATCGCCTTTCAACTAAACCTCTCGTTCGTTGCTATTGCACTTCGACCTTGCAAAGACCGGCTCTACTATAACCCACCAAGACAAGAAAGATTGTGATTGCACGTTGACCTCACAAAGATCGATTCTACTATCTCATCTAGATGAGAAATAATTGACTCAACTAAGTTCTCGTTTGGTTCTACTAAGAAAATCAATTAAAATTTATGTCAAAATCAACAACTAATTTTAACCACACATTTCATATGAGACAAAACTTTTTAACTACACATTTCATCAACTTTTATCACTTACTGAAAATCTAATTTTTATCTAAATGAAAAGGGGCTAAAACTCTTGTTGATTGCATTGTTAAGAGAGAAACTTACCTTGAATTTATTGATTTATTGAATTTAATATTCTAAGTAATTAATTAGAGTTCAAATTCATATCAATATCCTTTTAAGATTAAAATATACTATTTATAGAAATAAGGTATAATTTTAATATACTGTTAATGTTTCGTGTCTAACTATTCTCAAAAAAAAAAAAAAAAAAATTTTAATTTTACAAACATAATT
>NW_019248848.1:41018-55279 GCF_002742605.1 Olea europaea var. sylvestris | reverse complement strand
TAATAAAAAAGTTCATCTGGATCAAAGATTATCAATGATGAATTCATGATCCACGCAAAGTCATTGAAAAACAAACTTGATTTTATGTTTTGCTCACCATTGCATCTCGACATATTTTCACGCATTTAAGTTGCTATAAACAAATATATATTTCCTCATTTTAGTTCTTCTCATCGAATTTTAAGGTACCAGTTTAGTGCCTTTGTTGTACAAATGGATAGATAATTCAACGAGAATAAAACCTAATCGATGTTATTATCTCCCAAACAAAAACCCATAACGACAGTTATTAGGACAGAAGATGATATAATATGAGAAATAAAATGAACCTTAAATCAGCTTCTTAGACCTCAGTGTCTAAAATAAAGCTAAAACAACTCAACATACTCCATTGTGAAACATTTTTCAGGAAGTACAGGAAAACCTACAAAGAAAAATATATAAATAAATAAAAAAACAACAACAACCTACCAATTCTAGGGTTTTCAGTCGATCCAGTTGCCATCCTGAAACCTCTCAATTAAGGTGTAAGTTTTCGGCCCAACTTTTCAGTGATCTTCAATATATATGATCTCTTATCATGAAGAATAAAACACTTTTTAAGCCTCGTTTCGATGAACTGCAGATCAAAAACTCAAGAAACTATATAATTTCTATAACTGATTGCTTGTTGAAGAAGAGTTAAAACTAGAAAGATCTGTCCAATTGGCAGCACCACTCCACTGATCATTTCCTGGCATCCCCAAAAAATGCCTTGGCATATTTAACTCTGGGTTATCTTCCATTTTTACTGATGCCATCTGAGTTAGAATTGAACTTGAATATTTAGGCCTCACCTGACTAGTTTCACCAACAAAGCCTGATTGCTCAACGCCACCTTGAAATTGGTAAAGTCCGGCTGGAGACGGATCCAAACTACTCAAGAAAGGGAATTGCTGCAACCTCCACTGCTCAACTCCAGCACCACTTGATAAAAGGGAATTAGCCACCCCTCCACCAATACTGCCTCCAGCACCACCAAGTAGACTGCTTCCTACAGGATAATTCATCTCACTTGTCCCGACCATTGGAGCTGAAATTCCACTATAATTTAGGCCAATATCACCACTAGTATAGTTATCAAATTGAGTCAAAGGAGACATGTAGCGTAGAGGTGGAAATTGAGGATTGAGGCCGAATATATTAGCCATCGATCCACTGTTAGAGGAAACAGTACTGGTGGAGCTGGAGGTGGTTTGCCTGTCACTACTGGCAGGAGACTTTGAACTAGTAGATTTGCTTCTTTTATTTCTCCTGCATCCACCTCCCACCGGAACGGTTCTCAGAGCGCCACCTCTAGTCCAGTACCTTCTGCAGGTCTTACAAAAGTGTCTTGGCTGGGAAAGACTATAGTTGTTGAAATAGCAGAATTTTGTGTTTGTTGAATCGCATCGAGGGCATTTCATGGCAGCCTCTGGCATGGGTATGTTAGCTAACCGGGCTCTTTCAGACATGGAGCCTGGCCGGACTGATCCAGTGGCACCACCAGCATGAGGCTGTGGGGGTGGTGGAGGTGGTGGCGCAGGTTGTAAAGCAGCTGGTTGAAGCAAAGGGCTTGTGCTGCTACCTCCAAATTGATGATTTTGTTGCTGCAAAAATTATAAAGCAGAAATGAAACATCTGGTATATTCAACAAATTAAAGATGCAACAAAGACATCAAGGAAAAAAAAAAAGAACAAGAGATAAACAAAAAGGCATGAGAATATTTTTCTTTTTCTTTTGAAATTTGCTTTTTTCCGTAGAAGCGTTTGATATATCAAAGAAAAACCTCACCTGCTGCCAGTTGGATGGATCAAAATATACTGGAATTGAAGGAAAAACCATTGTTCTTGATCTTTCTCTCTTTTGTAAAGGTTAATTGGTTTTTGGAGGTGTATAGTGGAGAATCACATCAACTAGCTAGAGAAAGAGAGAAGATATAAAGGGAGAATGAGAATAAGGAGCTAAAATAAAGGAGGGAGCTTTATGAATGTGCATATATATACACACATATAACAGCAACAAGAAGTACCAATTTGTTTTCACTCTGTCTATTTTTGTTTTGTTGCTTTTTAGGGTTTTGAGAAGGCAAAATTTTATGAATTACTTAGCCTTGAAGCTTCTTCTTTTATCTTCGGAGGTGGCACCACTCTGATTGCAAGGAAAAAGTAGTCATTTTATAATGTATAATTTAGAGAGTTGTAGAAGAAAATGTATTCCAAGCTTAATCTCTAGATTTATACAAGCACTAAGAAAATCAATGGCCTCATTCTAATGTTACTTTTCAAGAAAATGATTAAAGAAATCTTGGAATTTATTATATACAAAGGAAAGTTGAGTAGTCATGGGGGGTGTTTTAGTGGAAACAACAGTGTCCCAACCGAATGAAACTTTTAACATCGCCGATTCGTTCGTTTTCCCCTCCCCCACCCAATCCCACCCCCTCTCTCCCATCTCTATCTTTACTTTGCATGGGGGGCTACTGGCACATAATGCACCTATACTTACATAATTTAATATTTATATATACAAGCATATGTATATTGTACGTATAAAAGTTGATAAGAAAATTAATTAAAGAGTGGATCCTCTTAGTTTAGACAAATTGCAATATCAGAATTATGTTCTTCAGTTCAGGTTTTATTTAAGATTGTTAATTTTACTTACAAATACTAGTGTGTAGTAGAACATATGCCCCAAAAAAGGGAGAAAAGAAAACATTTTTAATTTTAAGAAAATATTATTCATTTCGATTTTATTTTATGTATAAATATATACGATTTGATCTCCTAAGTATCGTGCTAAATTGGCAAAACTAACTAATTAAGTAGTTATCCATTCATTAAATAAAATTCTAAATTAATTAATTAATGAAAATAATTAAATTAAAACAAAATCAATTCGGTCGTTTACATTTTTATATCATTAGCTTCTTCCCATCTCAAGTTCATGTTATTTGTTTCTAATCAAAATAATGGCCACCGTCTTCCTCCCCATTCATACATAAATCAATTTATCATCACTATGTAAATTATAAAAAATCAAATTAAGTTATCCGAATTAATCGCCGCCGTATTCTTCTCTTGAAATTAAGGGCTGCTGTATTCTCTCTCTCTTTTGTCGAATAGATTAATTAGTTTCGTCGTTTTGATCAATTTAGGCTTCCTTTTATGACCGATTAATTTTGGCTAATCGTGTGTGCGTGTGTTTCAACTAAAATGTATCTATTGTTAGTTTTTCTTGATTAAATTATATTTTTGATAAATGAGAAATTTAAAAGTTAATGATTGATTTAACTGATAAACGGTTTATATTTTATTATTTAAATAAATAATAGTTAAGTTATTTTATAAACTAATAGAACAAAAACAGCCAACTTTTCATTTAATTGGACTTGTATTATATGATTAAATTTGTTATTTTTTATTTCAAAATTATCTAAACTAATTCTTATTTGTTATTATTTGAATCATAATAAGCTCATGTTTGGTCCATTTCTAAAGCTTATTTTCTTTAAATTCATTTTCAACCACGCATTTTAGAATAGTCATGACTTTTATCAACTTTTCAGCCATATGTGTTATCAACTTTTATCAAACTATATTACCTACACCAAACATGGTATAAATAATGGTTGTATTTATTGCAAAATATTTCCACAATTTAGTATTTTTAAAATTAATAGTACAAGTTGTTAATGTTGAAGAAACAATTGAGTTAATAGTGTAACTACACTTGTTTTCACTAAAACCACAAAAAAAAAAAAAAAAAAAAGGTCTTTGACATTACTTGCAATTGACATTGTCGTATATAGTTATCCTCGAAACATTTGGAATATCAAATTTACCCAACTCAATCAGACTTTTATTTCATGATGAACACTTGGAGAATAAATAAATATAACCCGCGCCCATAATGTCTTTTCTTTTTGTAGAATATTTCTGAAAAGACTGCATCAAAATACCCGTGTCCAGGGCAAGATGAGATTTGCTGTCCACTCGATCGCAGATCAATTTTAATTTTTCATGATATATCAATTTATAAATAGATTTAAATAAATAATACTTATAGTTCCATTAAATATGTAATTTAAAATGAAGTTTATCAATTAAAAACAATTTGTAAATTTTGCTAAATAAAGTATTAGAAGAATTTAAGCATCGTTTTTCTTTCAATCTATAACTCATCAACATACGTAGTTGCACATATAGTCAAGTGTTGCAAGATCTTTGTTTTCCAAGTATATATGGAATTAAACAGTAAGAACCCCATGGTTAATAGGACCGGTAGCTAATACACAGTACAAAGTGAAACGATTCACGAACAAATTATGAGATTTCATAATCTTTTACACAGTTTTGACCTGAAATTCTCAGAATCAAGAAGCCTTAAGTATCAGTTTCTCCAACCTTTTTGAACTTACAGATGGCCCAACTGTATCTGAACTCTCATGTACAACACAAGGATCATTCTTCAGTCCCCTAGTGTCAATAGGTCATCGAATCTTCTCGAGAGTTCCTTATCAATTTAATCAGGGACAGGTCGTCCTTTCCGGTTTTATGAGCAAAAAAGGGCAGCATTCTGGATCACTTCGTCAAAATTCGGCAGTTCCTTTGGAGGACCATTCCATTTCATAAAATGCAAATCATTGTATGCAATGGTGTGAAAGTAGCCTTCTGGAGATGAGAGGAAATTCGTATAGTAAATGAGAAGAATTCGTGGGAGACTATCCGACCCCAAATACAGAACTCGGAAATGATCTCATAAGAACCATCCATGAAGATCCTGCAGAAAGATGATCTTACAACTATAAGAAGGGTACAGTTTGTAGTAGCCCCAACTTTACCTAAATATCTTTACTGTCTAACCGCAGGAGTCACAGTTGCATAATTTCTGAACTACAAGGCAATAGTTTCAAAATGCATAGTAGTTTACACCTTCTGTAAGGTTGAATCGAACAATATCTCAAAAAGCAGGAATTCCAGAGAAGCAAAATTCTCACCCAAGAACAAATTGAACAATCAATTCCAATGAAGTCTAAACTGTAAAATGACCAGAAAAGGCTAGCGATAGTCTCATCTTGACTATGACCGCCCCTGCCAACTTGATAATTATTTACATCTTTACAAGTACTAAATGCTTGATATTATAAAGCCTCTAGTACTAACCGAGAAAGTGCTCTAAGACTGGAATTGATCTGATCAATATCATCAGATGGGTATTACCTATCCATGAGAAGCGAACATGAGAAATTGAGTAAGACAACAAGCAAACAAGGGATACACAGGCAAGGAGAGTCAATGCCTAAACTCTTTCACCAATCCAGAATGCCTTAGAGGTTGCAGTTTCCTGAACAACTAACTCCCTAATACTGAGAAACTGCAGTTACAATTTTACAGGTTAATAGACTCTCCATTCTGATTGGAACTATAAGATCCATAGCTCCTTTATATAATTTGAAGCAAGGTAGAAGAGCGGTCTTCATGTTACTAACAATAGACAAAGGGCTGAATATAGGGAATTGAAAAGTAGAGATACTAATATTAACCAAGATTCCAAAACGACAATTATAAACTGAAAATAAAGTGCAAAAAATATAAATGATCACAAGGATTTTTTTGGCCGAAGCCCTAAAGGTTCAGCGACCACTTCTAACGCCTAATCCCCTGTTGAGCATCCATTAAAATGGATAAAGCTCGGTTGCACTATAAAGCCCCAAAAATAGGCAGCAGTAATGTTCTAAAATATTACAAAGTAATAAGTTACAAAGACTTATCTTATGAAGAACACCAAAAAAATCAGCCACTATTCCACACTAGAACCGGCCAAGATCACAAAGATCTCAAAAGCAACTAAACTGCCCTTTCTCACATAAAAAATATAGTTGCTTCTTTCACAGCAAACAACATTCCACCAAGGAACAAAACAAACTAGCCACTATTCAACACACTAATAGGCCGAAATCACTAAGATCTCACAAGAAACGGAGGCAAAACTCGAATCCCACAGGTTCGACTCATCCAAAACTGAAATAAAACAATAACCATATGAATCTACAATATTTCTTGATGTTAACAGATTCTTCTTTCAGAAAATACTCCAAGAATTAAGCTCTAATCTCACTAAGTAGAAGGGGCTTTTCGCAAAGTGGAGAGAGAGATGAAGGGGCCGAATCTGAGAGCTAGTAGTGAGAGAAGAGAGAGTCACTTTTTTTTTTAGAGAGTGGGATGCGACAGAGAGAAATTTCAAAATTGGAAGAAAAGTCTCTCGCTCATTAAATGTGAATATCTGCCCAAAGATCTCATAGTTAAGTAGATAGAAGAGTCTAGAATCAGATCCAAAGATCAGGAAATAAACACGTGTCACAATCTAATTGTAGAGCTCCATTAATAAAGTGTTATTCCAGAATCACCTTTTTTTTTCTTTTCTAATTTTGGAACACTTTCTCAACAGGAATGAACGAGCAAAACGCGATATGTCAAAGTAAATTTCAGGAAATACCTGTGAATAACTTGAAATAAACTGGCACAGATCATTTCTCTTGGCCCATAATACACCAAATTTCTTTCAGTGATATAAGCCGGGATTTATTATAATAGTCTTAGCTCTTTGATGTCTGCAAAAACATGGCACTGGTACTTGAGAACAAACTAACAACAAAGACAACCAACGAAGAAATCTTTTAAGCAGATGCAATATTTCATAGCGACAAGTTGAGGATATTAGTTGTTTGCTCACTCTCCCCAACCAGTGTCACTTGTATGCTCCAAGAAATTCAGGTCTCTAGGCAAGTATGAGAAGATATGCAGGATATCTGTAAGAAAAATAAAATTGAAGATGGCTTAGGAAAATGGATAATCAACTAACTTAGCTAAATACTGTTACATGAGCATTGTAGCTACTGTTAGGCAATTTATTGTCAAACGACCTTCCCCGAGCTATGATGTTACTTGGTTTAATTTTTTAGTCGGCTTAGCCAAATGACTGAACGAGAATTCAACACCACATTCAGGACGATACGACTCAAAGGTTAATTGAGCCACTCGAAGCAACCTAAATAATTTAGTGTTGCTCATGGCTCAATACACTTCCTTGGATGGCCATTAATTGAGAGAATAACTTGTGAGCCCATTTAATTATCTTGGGCCTCTAACTTGAGCCATTGTCTTAACCTACCTATACTTACCTTATTTGGGCCACTTGATTACAAGATAAATTGGTCTCTTTCTCTCAAAGTGAGAGACGCCTCACTGTCTCTCTTCTTCTTGACCGATTTCACGTGTTTTCTCCTTCTACTGTTCTGCCTCTTTGTGATTACTGCCTTAGTGGTGATATTGTGTGAGATTCTTGCACCTTTGTGGTCTCCTAAGTGATGTATCTCATTCACAACCGGAAGGGGAAACTTGGTATTGTCTTGGGTCATTGTTGTTGGCTTGTGGTTATTGGAAGTGGGTAAAAATTGAGCCTGGGTTATCTTTGGAGTTCAATACATCTTCTAAAGCTACCTTAACAAAAGGATAAAATAAGCAACAACAGGTAAGATGTGTAATTGCATACGTGGTTTCAAGTAAAAGTATATCTAGTCCCTAGATAAAAAAAATTCATATAAAGCAAACGAAACAAATATAAGAAGACAGCTGGTAGAAGTTCATTTCATGAGCAAAAATGAATACCAATGTTAGCAAATACTAATCCTTCAGTGCTCATTTGTAATTTATAGATATCTTAAAGGATATTAACAATAGACGTTAAAAAGCCAATGTTCTTTTCAAATACACATGGTACAGGTAAATGTTTAGAGCACATTGCAAGACACCTTATTTATCCAAACACATAAAAATAAGAGAAAATATATTTTTTGGAAAAATAAATAATGCCTTTCAAATCACCTAATAGATTTCATGCCAAGATGAAAGGAGTTCAACACCATTTGATGGTTGTTAAATCTAAAAGAAGATATGCAACCACAAATAACAGACACAAGCAAACTATCCTCAAGAAGTATCCGAAAAATTGCAATTCTTTTGTGACTAGCAAACCATGGTTTCAGCCCTCACTAAATATAGATGATTTCTTAGGTCCCATAGTTCACAACCCTATGCATAATATTTCAGTTAAGTGTGTAAGTATTATGCCCTAGGTCCAATCAATTTTGGATATAAATACTTTTGATATATTATTAATGCAATTTAATGGCAAATCTGTTATTTAATTAATAGACAATTAAATAAATAATAGAGTCCGTAGATTCAAATTTTCGTAATTTGTTAATCACGAGTCAAAATGAGGACGGTCATACTTTGACGGTGTTGGATGTTGCTCTATCAAGAACTGCTAATACGGCGTCCTTCGGGTATGTAAATAATCATATGAAGGTTGTGAATGACCAATAGAGGATTCGTCACTCTTAGATAGTAAGAGATTATGATATGCGTTTCATTCAATTAAGTTGATAACAAAATCCTTGGCCAAGGTGTACTCATAAGTCGAAAAGGAGTTTTCGACTTATATTGACTTAATAGTGGAGTGAAAGATATGATCGATAATCGAGATTCCTTTTCGACTTATATTGACTTAAGAGTGGAGTGAAAGATATGATCGATAATCGAGATTGACACACTTCCATATATCGTAATTGATCGGATCATATTGACGAAGGAATTATAGTTTCACGATAAACGAACGAGTTTGGTTTTATCATACCACATGAAATTTCCCGTCACATGTATAGCCCTGACACATTGCTAGATGTCAATCTGGGACGGCGAGTGTGAATTGAAGATAAATTAAAATGGTGTTTTAATTTATCAATTTTGATTAAATCAAAATAATATTTCACGTCGTTAGGTATCGTGATCGGGAACCTGATGGGTCACACACAAAAGAGAATTGAAAGATTGCAACTTGTCAATTAATTAATTTAACAATCATTGGATAAATTAATTAATTGGGTTGATTATTTATAGGCCCGAATTAATAATTAATTCGCGAACCGGATTTAATTAAATGAATTAATTAAATATTGGATCGAACCAGACCAGGCCCGTTTGGGTCTATATAAATACATGGCTAGGATTTTCAATCTACAAGATTTTTCTCATAATCATTCTTGCTAGCATAAGAGGAGAAAACCCTGGTAGCTGCAATTTTATTTTCTGTATGGATCACTATTGAAGGCTGGACAATTGGACAGCTGTGGATGGTGAATCAATATTGCAGGAAGAAAAAGAAAAGCAAAATGTT
This sequence comes from Olea europaea var. sylvestris, assembly GCF_002742605.1. Lineage (NCBI taxonomy): Eukaryota > Viridiplantae > Streptophyta > Magnoliopsida > Lamiales > Oleaceae > Olea > Olea europaea. Next base: position 46,017 of record NW_019248848.1, on the reverse strand, counting down.
TGCAGAATTCTTCAAATGTACAATCTTTATCACGATTTCTATCAAAACACAAAAGGATCCTTGGTGGGAATCGAAATAATTTTAATTTTCGTTGTGCATGTATAAGTAGATTCCCAACAAAGTGAAGATTATATGCCCAAAACTGTAGTAATAGAGTCGTTCCCATGATAACAAGAAGGCAATAACTTATATAATAAATAAATATATTAACTATCGTATACAATACCAAAATAAGTATATTCAATTCTACCTGGCCCCAAAGGAACCAGCTTGATTCTATAATATCAAAACAAGAATTTCACCTAATCTTCTGATCTTGTCTAGCTTAATCACCTCAGTTGATCTAACAAAAGTTGATCATTACCTAATTATGTACTATACCATATACCTAGAACTATCTTGATTCTACAGTACCGACACAGAATATGATCTTACCTTCAGGTTTTGTCCAGCGTAATCACGAGCTCACATCCTTACTTACCGTACCATATGCCTATGACCAACTTCATTACATGTCACCCTCGTTATAGAAGACCATGAGCTAACCCGAGATCTAACCCATGACTCACCGGAAAACATCATTGCCAGTCCATGGTCCAACATGGAGTTCCTAGAACCCATTTAAGAGCTGGAACATGACCAGGCAGAATAGACTAATCCTATCACTATTCTCAGCATCATCAAGAGTGAAAATCCTGGTTGAATAGGATTATATTAGATAAGGGACTCCCATCAGCTAACTATAATAAATGATCCTCCATATTCCCAGGGACATAAACAGGGGCGGAGCCAACAACCAGTGAGCCCCTGTGGCCCCCGTGCTGGCTCCACCAGCAATATTTTTTTCTTATAATGGGCGGTTGTCTATCGGCTGCCCGTGCTCACCTGAAGTTTTGGATCACAATAAACTTCTATAAATTTCCCTTCCATTCCTTTAATGACTTAACCCCATCATGCATTACTTGCTTACAAGAAGCTCGAGTAATCAAAACTAAAGCTGTTTTACTTACTAAATTGGGCTCTGAAGTTCAATGCTGAAAACCTCAAAATTCTCACAAATTACATAGTTCGAGAAGAAAAATCCATCAATTCAACAAAATTCCAATTGTTTTACAAGTAATACTGTATCACCAACAGAACAAACAAAGGATATCCGCATTATACAACCTCAATGTAATAAACTAAAAATCAAAAATTAATCACAATGAAAGAAACTTAAACTAAACATCCTGCGGCATTAGCGGATAATCAGAAGTGCCAGATTAATAAACCAGTCCCAGAGCTTGATCTGCTTCAACAGAAATGCAACAGCATGGAGCGGTGACGCAATCATCGGAGGACCTTAATCTGTCACCAAATTAGCCTTCCCTCTCACCATTACATTCCCAGTCTCCCTCATTACTGCCTCAAACTTCACATGCTTTGAAAGCTCAAGCCTTTCTCTGTCAGGGCCTGCAAATCGAGGTGAATTAATAATAATTGCGGGATAGTGGAACGCCTGAAGCAGCCGCCATCGCCTCTTGTACCAGAAATGAAGTATGTAAAATCGCGGTATATCGGGAACAGATAGAGCATCCACTTCATCTGAGTACATAATGGAATCTAAACTCACTGACTTTGAATTTGGAAATGAAGAATTACTGCGTTCGGAACCCGATAAAATTAAATTAAAAAACAAAAAAAGAATAAAAGAGATATATAGAAGTCAAGATTACAAACATTGAGCATTTTCTATTGTTAAAAGACGATTTTGAGATCATTCCATTGCTGGGTTTTCTTTAGTTTTTCCTTTCTGGAAGCTGGTTGAAGAACAATTACAGGACCAGATAGTGATTAAGTCGCCGTTTCATCCTCTTAAATTAAATTACATTACATTTCATTTTTCTCACTCCTATTTTCAACCACACAATCTTCCATAAAATAATATTACACATAAATCGAAAATTTTTCCTCTTTTTCAACCACTCATTTTTCCAAAAAATACTATTCTCCCCATTTTCATTTTCAGGTAACGGGGATCAAATAGGGGCTAAATGTTTCTTTGCTTTTTGATTTTGCTACTAGTGCATAAAAATAATACAAAATGAATGAAATAAAATGATGTTGAGAAAAAGATTGGATAAATAATTGGTTATATTTTAAATTGACAAATAAAAGATTGATATGTGATATGTTGTAATTCATTATGTAAAATTTATGTACATGTAAATAGATTCATCTTTACCACTTTTTAGTCATTGAACTTTAAAAATACTTTCGAATAATCCTTAAACTTTAATAGTTGTACTACAATGCTCACTCATATTGTCACAAGTCATTGAATTTTAAAATACTTATAAGCGATCATTAAATTTTAACATGTTACATTTCGTCACTAACTCATCGTATTTCATTAGTCACTGAATTAATATATCTATAACGTTTTACTCATTGAATTTTAAAATGCTTCTAATGATTACTAAAATTCATAATTTTTTTGAGTAAAGTGGATTTTCTATGATATTCGACCTAAAACAAAAAATAAAATAAATATCGAATATATAATGACACTTTCAGTCTTAGACGAGAGTGGCATCGTCGTCTTCGTGTTTGGTATTTTTTATATCAAAATTTTCAATTCTTGAACTATTGGATTCAGTAAGTAAAGTTTAGCAATCACTCAAAAGGATTTTAAAGTTGAATGAGTAAAGCGTGACATGTATAAGTTCAGTGACTAATGAAACATGGTGAGTGAGTAAGTGAGTGATGGAATGCAACATTTTAAATTTCAATAATCACCCGAAAATATTTTAAAGGTTCAGTAACTAATGAAACATGTTGAACTAGTGATAAAGTGCAATGTATAAAAGTTCAATGACCATTCGAAAATATTTTAAAATTTAGTTAGTAAAACGTGATTTAAGTTCGTTAACTAATGAAACATTTAACTCGATGCTGATCATAGCTGATCATTATTAAAAAAAAAAATGAGTGATTATGAGCGGGATTAGTGGTTACTAGATTTTGGGGATTCAGGTTCTTGGTTTAGCATAGATTAGAAGAATAAATTTAAATTCTGTGTATTAATATATAAGTAAAAATATTGCTAATTATATATTTTCAAATAAAGTGGATTGAGCATTGTTGACCCCTAAAAACGAGCAAATAAGATTACAGACCATACCCGTGTCTACGCAAGATAAGCAACGAATGCCATGTGTTCTAGAAGACATGTCTCAAGACACAACCCAAAGCCAAATAAATGTTCGAACACCAGGGTGAATCAATCCAAATCCGTTGTATTTATCAATATCCACCTCTGAAGCATATATAGTTAATTGTTAAGGAACAAATAATTCCGAGCATAGGAGATAGGGATAGAGATAGAGCTAAGTAATTTTTAGTAATTGAAGTTGCATTGGTTTCAAAGTGTTACGAGGGTTGATATTTATAATGTTACAATCAAAGTCATGACCGTTGGATGAAGCAAACGTCACTTCATCCAATCCACTAGGATATTCTATTGTAGCGGTTGCACTTGAGTGTGTGAAAGAAGATCCGCCATTTGGAGTATGTCGGTGTACATAATCTATTAGGCTGATAAGATTTGACTTAATTGAGCTGCAAGTTGTCACATCAATCATTCATCAAATACCATGATCTTCTTGGAAATTGTTCCTAGTCCGAGGCCCTTTGGAGGGAAGAAGTTTGGGATAGAGGGCTTCGACTTTCGAGTGGGCTTCAATATGTTGACTTCGGTCAACCTTTGGGATAGAGGGTTTCGACTATTGAGTGGGCTTCGATCCGTTGGTTTCGGTCAACCTTTAACTTTCCTTCTGACCCATACGAAGACATGATTTCTACAAATGCTTAGAGTAAAATTTCGACGGCAAGGCGTAACAAGTAGCTTGAAATTGCTTATAGTGATCCAAACTCTTAAAAAGATGGGTAACTTAACTTATTCTCAATATTCAATATTTCAAATAATTAATTTGTTGAATGTTTGTCAAGAATTATTTTTTTTTCCTTGAATTTAGAATTGGAGTGTTTTTTTTTTTTTTTTTTTTTTCTCTTGAATTTTGAATTGGGGTTTTTTTTTTTTTTTTTTTTTATCCGTGGACTTCAATATTTCAAATAATTTTTGCCCTATTACATTTAAATCAATAGTAAATGAAATAAAAGATTTTAACTACTACTATAGTCTATAGAGCTGGTTTTTAGAAGTACGATTGGTTGCAATGTATATATAGTTCTAAGAATTATTCTATTTGTACTAAATCATGTACAAAATGGGTTACAAAATCAACAAGTGACGGCCCCCTATTGGAAGGGCAGCTATGGGGCCAGCTGCCTCTCCAATCGACAGCCGCCACTTGTTAATTTTGTAACCCTTTTTATATCTCATTTTGTACTCATAGCATGATCCATAGTTCTAATTTTCTATTCAATTGTAATAGTTTGACTTCTGATTTGTCAATACTATATGATTCACGCACACGTAATGTAAATATGAGCAATCAATGGTAAAATTAGAAATTGACCATTTCTGAAATTTTTAACATTGTAACAAACTAACAATGTGCGAATTTTTTATAATAAATTCATAGCACATAAAAGGAGGGCAAAACGGTAAACAACAACTCCGCGGGCGGAAATCAAATCAGATTCGCAGAATCCGGCAAACCTTGCCGGAAATCTTCTTCTCCACCAATAATAGAAGCCAGTTTAAAGCGCTTTACCGGCACAGAAACGCGACATACCGGACAATTCGAATGTGAATAAAGCCACATATCAATACATTCAACATGAAAGGCGTGTTTACATGCATTCAACTGCCTAATCTCTTCTCCCTCAACAAAAACCGATAAACACACAGGGCACTCGCTTCCGACAGTTTCTTTTTCACGCGCCACTTTCCTAACGCCACAAACCAATTGGAAATCCTTACCCTTGCAGCTCAGCTCTCCAGCGGCACCGTCGGATCTCCGGCTAGGTCTCCGGAAAGGATTCCAAGGGCATT
>NW_019248848.1:10539-37742 GCF_002742605.1 Olea europaea var. sylvestris | reverse complement strand
AAAAAAAGTGGGCCCTGACCATAAACCAATTATAATATGGATAACTATGATATTGGCATAACGCGTAATAAAATTTTCCAAACGAAAATTGGAAGTAGATTGTTCTCAATTAAATTAATTGGGGGTGTCTAACAAATAATAGTGTTAAACCATTTATCGATATCACAATTAATATTTATTAAAATGTTGAGATTTACGTCACTAATATTAACAAGACACAGTCTTTATTATATAATATGAAAAATTATTCTCATAATTTAAAGTTTGAGCAGTAATTTCCCAAATTTCAAATTGCAAACACCATGCAATCATTCTACTGCATGTATCAAATCTATTAGATACAAAGAATATTTAGATGACCAAAGTGTAGGATGATGGGGTTGCATTTATCATCCTAATTAATTTTCAGAAATATAGGGAATTTAGTTCCTATTTTAACTAGTGATGGTTAATGAAGTTTTTTTATGAAAGAGAACAAACATCACATAGGATTGAATTGAAGAATCTTCTAGTTTTTTCTTGAATATCCATTTGAATAATTTCGCATCATTATTAATCCAGTAATAATCCAACTGATCATGTCAAATAATAAAGTCAATTTGAGGTTCAATATAAAATATAATTCGATGATTTAATTTTGAAGAATACAATTAAAACTTATGTAATTATATATCATTTAGATAGTCAAACTAATCAACGTTTTCATAACATTAATTATAAGTTTTCCTTTAGGGATAACCAAAAATTTAAAATGATATCTTTTTGAAAATGTGCTACTTCTTGAGCACATTATCTTTAATTATTATTTCTTCAAAAGCGATATGTCAGTATTATTCTGGAATATTGAACATTGTAATTCATGCTCTTCAAGAGCGATAAACTAATATTCTTATTGAATGTTAATAATATAGAAAATTATTTTTCTTTATATATTACAACCCAATATAGAGTTGTTTAATTTTTATTTTATCAAGAACATAATGAGGTATATATTATTCGTGATATGTGCTATTTCGAGAGTACGTTATATTTTATTACTAGTTCTTCAAGAGAAAAAATCAATATTCTTCTAGAATATTTAAAATAATATTACGCTCTTCAAGAGCAATAAACATAATATTCTTTTGGAACATTAATTCTAATGTTGTGCTATTTCAGAAGTAACAACACGATAAATTATTAATTTAAAATTGACAAAAAATATATAAAAATATTTAATTACCATATAGATACGATATGAATTTATATAGAAAATAAATTACCAAAAATTTATAAATAAAAAAATCTTCCAAACATGCACATAAATTGACTTCATATATAGATATGTAAATAGGACAAAGTAATCATTATGCATATAATAAAATAATCATTATAGATTTGCATACAAGCACAAAATAATATAGAAGAACTAAAAACAGCAGCAGCAACTTCGTTTTGATATATATGTATGTAAAAAAATTCACATATCGCCAAATTATTTTTGATATACGTGATAAATATTTATACTTATAAAAAACTATTTCCTTCACAAAATTTTGAAAAATTAAGTTATCGTGCTGATGACGTATTATGAAAAGAGAGAATAAAAATCAATAAACTTGTATGTATTTTTATTAAGAACCAAATCCCTATATTTATAGGGAAAAATCAGAAATACAACGATAATAACTTATAGAATTGCAAAGATACAATTGTCATTCACTAATAAATTTACCATTTACAACAATAGTGAATTTAAGTAATATTCGTATATGCATTTACCAAACTTTGTAAACTTTTGCGTTTTTTACGTTTCCTTTTCATTTTGGCAATGTTTTTTAAAAAAATTATAATATGATCAAATACTATTTTTATATAACTCATTTTTTAACTCATAAATTTCATTCTACTTTTTATCCATATATTTTATAGGATTCGCGATTGATAGTTTGCATAATTCTGCTCCCTTGGACACCATTGGAGGGCAGCTTTGCTTGTCTCGAGAGAAAAATACGGCACGCAATTAAATTTCTGCATGATTGAATTAAAAAAAAATTATGTTGAAAGAGCAAGTTATAGGCTTTGAGCAAATATGTGGAGGAAGAAAGGTAGATTTTGGTCCAACATAAAAATTAGAATTTCACGTGAGCCTACGTTAATTTTTCAAATTTTTATTAAAAAAAAATTAAATTAAGTAACAACAAAATAATTAACGCATATAACTAATTAAATTGGTTAAATATTCAATTTATTCAATAGTTTGTGGGTTTACCGTTTAGACAGAGCATACACGAGATTATCTCAGAAAGTTTGTAGGCCAACAAATTGGTAACCCGACATGTAATGGGTTTTACAGAACCCAATAAGTAATGGGCCAAGCTAATGCACTCCCAATTGATAGAGTCCATCCCTTGAACAAAGCTTGAAATGGAATTGGACTGAGGTTTCCCTTTTTCTTTTTCTTTTTCTTTTTCCTTTTTAAAAAAAAAAAAAAATTGAACCTCAACCAAACAAAACTTGCACCCCAAGGCACGTACGTCTTACCAAAACTAAAGCTCCGATGGTGGAACAAGATTAGAATCCGACAATGTAATTTCGAGATGATCTGATGGATGCAGAGTATTTGCACGACAAAGAGGGCAATTATGATGACTATCCAACCACTTATCGATACATGTTACATGAAATATATGCGTGCATTCAGGCAATAATCTGACGCCATCGCCTTCCTTAAATTCGCTCAAGCACACAGCACATACATCATCTTTGGATTCTCTGGTGTGCTTCGATGCAATGATCAATTGCACTGATGAATTGCTTGAGTTGGTGGCAGTCGAGGCATGCTCTTGTCCAATATTGCGCGTAATTTGCCTTTGATTCTCCTGACTTGTTCTTCTAGTCCTCGACAAGCAATCGTGAAACACAAATATACAATGGCATAGTGCAACGATTATAGCACCAGCCATGATTCCAAAAAATCCGACCAATATTGGGCTCATTTCAAGTCTCCAAGGTTGTGAAGAATTAGTTAGTGCCATGTTTTTGGTATGTATATGTGTATATATAACATAATTTTTTAATTTCGAGTGACTTATTTATGTTCATAATCAGCTAACGTTACTGGCACGCCCATCGGATGAAATAAATGACTGCTTTTTTGGAGCCAATGGGCCCTAATTTTGTATTTTTTGGAAGGCAGTCATAGTTTTTAAGATTCTTAATTAGTACCTAAATTATATTCTATGTGAACAAACTATTCAACCACTAATAAACATGTCGTTATTTTATTATGGTCAAGTTGGTTTATATGACACGCTTGATTGATTAAACCATTTTTATCCCAATTTTTAAATTTTTTTTTTTAACTTATTATTTATTCACATATTTTTTGGGTCTCACAACTTTAACAACTTTTCTACAACATTTTTATTAATTTGATCAAAATCTATTAAAAATCTGATAGTTAAACCAAACATGGGCTAAGTTTCCAATGCGGCAAGCTCTAATGTATTATTTCTTCCATGATTCTTGATATCGTTCCTCAGGAGAAAATTATGTTGTGGATACAAATCAAGCCAAGTATGACGATGATTTCATGCTCGTTATGAAAGAAAGCCTAAACACTCAGTGGTGACAAGAAGTAGATATAGAGGAAGGTTTTAAGCCATTTCTTTTTGTGTTGTTGTCTACTTTTAATTGATTTCAATTAGGCTTTTTTGAAGTTTTAGTTGGATATAATTGGGAGCATTTTGTACTTGTCTTTCATTTTCGAAGGGGCTTGGCTTCGTTCCCCCTCCCTCCCTTTCTTGTATTTTTCATAATAAATACTCTACTACGGTGGTTTTAAATTTTCTTTTTCTAAAAAAAGAATAAAAATAAAATGAAGAAAGAAAGTTCGCTCGTTCAACATATCTTTCAATTGGAGTCAATTTGTGCAAAAATAAACTAACAAATCCCCAAATACCTATACCTGATTGGGTCGGATTTAGATAATAAGTTTATATTTATCACTTTATTCAAGTTTAAAGAGATAGAGGAAGGCTTTGTGATCGATGGAATTATAAGATTTGACAAGAAAAATGATGTCGAAAGTGACTGAAGGTGAAAAGAATGAAAGATTTGGTTATAAAGCTCGCTCACGCGAGCAAAGCCGGGAAGAATACTTTTAGTCCAATTCTGCTTGCTTGAGTGAGCTATTTTATTAGCACAATCGACCAAAACAAAGTTTTCTTCATGAAAATCCAATGAAGTATTTGATTTTCAATTTGTGTTTTGTAGTTCGAATATGAGTAGCTAACTTCAATAACTAAGACAATGATATAATCTATATTTTGAAACATTTATTTAATTTTCAGTTTTTTTACTTCAAAATATGATTTCATATTGGGTACATGATGTGATCTGAAGAACTTTTTATTTTGGTCCAATTTCTTATTTTTGTTAATTTAGATATTTTAGAACTCTATTTCTGATTTTAATAGATTTCTAGGTATTCTAGAATTTTATTCCATTTAAACTTTATCCTAGGTTTTTAGTATAAATAGGTTTATTTTTCCACTTTGTATAAGAAGACTTTTATCATGAATTGAATGGAGATTTTCCTCTTGAAGCTTTTGCTTCAAAATATCAAACTTATCAAGATTTAATATCTTGTGGCGTTCAAACAAATCATCAAGTTAGATTCTTCGGGTTGTGTAATCAAAAGGTCCTTCGCATCGCCGTTATCGTTGGGTTGTTTGATTCATTAATTTTTTGGACCAAATTCACAAATTCGAAGGAGATTTCAAGATTGTGTGATTAAGAGGTTGTTCGTTTCATATACGTTCGGTTCCTTAGTTCACTTTTGCGGGTCAATTTCTAAACCTTGATTATTATTTGGGCGTTCTTGAGATCCGTTATCAATTCCTGTGGGTTCGATAGCAACCTTACTAATCGGGTTCGCATCATTTAGTATCAGAACCAAGGCACCAAGATCAAATTTTATTTTTTTTTTTTTTTTTTGAGTCTTTTCTTTTTGTTTTCCACGTCTTTCATTGTTCTTGTGTTCTTGTAATTTTTTAATTTTGTTGAGTATTTGATTCGTCATCAAGTTTTCTTAAAAAAAATAAAAAAAATTACTATTCACGAGGGTACTGTTCATGTCCATACGGTAAAAAAAAGTTGAAAAAAAAGGGTGTCCAAAAAAAAAATGTCGAAAAATTTGATTCGGAGATTTGAGAAGATACTTGAGAATATGGGGAATAAGATGGATAGGATTGATACAAAATTGAAAAAAAATTCATAGGGATCGATATGTTGAGGGGTTCAATGTGAGAAGACGGGAATCTAGAATGAAAAATTGTGATGCATATGGATATGGTGGTGACATTGATGAGGTATGGGGATTGAGGAATCAATGTGATAGAGTTGAAAGAAGGGAAAAGAAAACACCTAGTGCGAAGCATGTGCGTAGTAGATCAAGTGAGTTGGCGAGTCGGGATTTTAAATTAGAAGTACCAGGGCTTCGTGGTAAGGTTAATTCTCAAATTAATCACTTGGAGGGGCAAGAGAGTAAAGGAGAAATTAGTGAGGTGGTTGATTGTGAGAAAAAAAGGAGAAGAGTCACGAGAAGATGAAAAGTAAGTCGAAAGTGAAAATGACGAAGTGATTAAAATAGAAGAGGAGATACAAGTGAAAAATGGAGTAGGGTTTTCTGAAATCGAAAAGGAGTTGGGAGTGAACTTGCATGAAGAGAGGGTTAAAATTGAGCAGGTGCTGGCAAACACTAACATTTCCCTCCCTATTTTAGATAAATTTGTTTTGCAGGTTCACGACGACTTGATTCCAAAAATTAATTCAATTAGAATCCCTTACAATCCAGGCATTAATTACCAAATGGTGGATGCAATTCAACTACAACCACGTCCTAGTTTGAACATCACTATATTACCGGAGATTGATTTTGTTATCCTTGAAAAGACGAAAGAATTTCAAAAGCAATGGAAGGAATTAATATGGTGGGAAACATGCATCCAGTGAAAGTAATATTGTCACCATCATCTGGACCGAGTAAAGCATGGAAAATGAACGGTGATTTATCAACTGAAATCATTCTTGGAGCATCACGAAACGGCAAAAAGAAACCGTCAAGGCGTACACACTTTGATCTGTGTAAGGGTGATTGTGTCTACATTCAAAAGAGGAGAGGTCAAAAGATGTCCAAATTGTATCTGAGAGGTGATGGGTCATTTCATGTGCCTGAGTTGATTGAAAGTAAATGCTATAACTTCGATTAGGACACGACGAATCCTCTTGAAAAGGGAGGGTCTGATATATTCTGGAGAAGTTTTATTTTGATTCAATTTCTTATTTCTGGTAATTTAGATATTTTAGGACTCTATTTCCGATTTTAATAGATTTCTAGGTATTCTAGAATTTTATTCCATTTAAACTTTATTCTAGATTTTTAGTATAAATAGATTTATTTTTCTACATTGTATAAGAAGACTTTTATCATGAATTAAATGAAGATTTTCCTCTCGAAGTTTTTGCTTCAAAATACCGAACTTATCAAAATTTAATATCTTGTGGCGTTCAAACAAATTATCTGGTTAGATTCTTTGGGTTGTGTAATCAAAAGGTCCTTCGCATCGTCGTTATTATTGGGTTGTTTGATTCATTAATTCTTTGGGTCAAATCCACAAATCCGAAGGAGATTTCAAGATTGTGTGAGTAAGAGGTTGTTCGTTTCATATATGTTTGGTTGCTTAGTTCACTTTTGCGGTTCAATTCCTAAACCTTGTTCATTATTTGGGCATTCTTGGGATTCGTTGTCAATTCCTATGGGTTCGATAGCAATCTTACTAACTAGGTTCGCATCAATACAATTCGCAAGTAGAAATTTTTTTAGGCTTAATAGCGGAAAACCCCGTACCTATTAGACATTGGGCAAAAAACCCCCTAACTATTAGAAATAACAGAAAAGTTTCCTATTTGCAACCTTTAGTGTGGAATACGCTATTTTAGGCACGGAAAACTCCTTACTGTTTAATTCCATTAGTTTAACCATTAGAAACAATAAAAATGTCATAATTAAAAAGGAATAACTGCAATTACAATCCCAATTTTTTAATTTTTTTGCAAATTATGCCTATTTTTTATATGTGCCGCCCACCATCTCAAATCTTTAAAACTCTATTTTTCTGCCCACCCAATCCCATCCTACTTCATCTTCTTTCCCACCTTCAACCATACCCATGCGGCCACCTTCAACCAACAATAACTCCACCATGCTGCCACTTAAGTCGTCGGACTTGGCCACCAATGGTGATAGCATCATCCTATCGTCACACTCTACCCACCTGCCTTATCTAACGCAACCACAATTGGATCCCACGAGACTTGAAAACCACAAAACGAGAAGAATACACATTGCGTCACCAAAAGTTCACGTTATCCTGAAGCAATATTGTAACGCCCCAAAATCGATTTCATTTTTATTTTATAAAAATAGACTTGAAGTGTTACAAACAAATTTCTTTATCTAATTTAAGCGAAAATTCACTTCTATTTTTTTTTTTTTTTAAGATTGAATCGGTAATTCGATAATGATAAACTAACAACTTAAGCGAAAATTTTCATATTAAATAAAAGTCTGGAATTACTACAAATTTCAAATTATCAATTTAAATCTAAAATAGAATTTTTAATGTTCGCACACACAAAAAAAAGGGATATATGAAGTAACGTGCATAAAAGTCAATCATAAATATGTTCTTCAAATGAGACCTTTTGTAAATTATCATTTTTAGAAATTTTACTCGGTGACCTCATAAGCATCATTCGGTCAATCTGCTACATGTTTACACGACCCGTTCTAATCTAAAAAATTATTATAAGAGTGAGTATTTTGAAAAACACTCGGTAAGAAATACGTGCATATTCTTATTAACGTAATATAAATATAAAATGGTATAGCATACCGACATTTCTTGTATTTAGAGTAAACTTGTCGTGACATCCAATAACTCAAAAAATTTCATAAGAATTCCTATATCGTGTAGGATTTATATATTCGATTTAACTGTCCATCCCGTATGATCTAATATAAAAACGACCCGAAGGCCTTAAGGTATTTCATATCAAAGTCTATAAAAATATCAAGAATATAAAAATTTACCACTTACATAAAGTATTCTTACCTCAATTGCTACCAAGAATCTGAAAATATAGCTTGTATATGATAATTTGTTCAATCCCAAAAGTGTTAGTAGTGAAAATGTGTACAATATCAACTTCATGGTAGAAGAAAAATCATTCCATCTCAAAATACACACACACATACATTTGTCTGTGTTCCACTACTTAAATCAATTTAAAGTGAAGGTTATTGTTTAGGTTTTAAATTAACTTAATTACCTTTTCCAATTCCCTATAATTGTAGCCGCCCCCTTTTTTCTTTTTCCTTTATTATTATTATTATTATTATTATTATTATTATTATATATTAATAAAATATTTGATGATAATATTTTTTCTTTACATTAGGATAACTCCAACATCACTAGTTTAAAATTACTTTTTCTTGATTCCAAACTATATTATTTAACATGAGCTATAAAATGAGTATAATATCAATATATTTTTATCAACTACTAAAATACTTAAATATTCGGCCCAAATAATTTACGATAAATTCTACAAAGTACACGTAAGCAAAATTAATCATTTATACAAATAAATGGGTTGCATTTATCGCTTCAACTTTTGGACTTTAGTGTAACGATGAGGTTGGGCATGAATTATTTCATCTGCTAAATGATCAACATTAAATTTAGGTCATATTAAAATATAGTTAAAATTCGGGGCGTTACATCCCTTTCCCCTTAAAATAATTCTGCCCTTGAAATTAGTTTATTTAGTCGAAAAGCTCTAGACAATCGAATTTTATTTCATCATCTTTCTAACGGTCTGATAAGTTTTAACCATATCTATCACATAATTGTCTAATATGTTTTATCTTTGTTAGTGATTTCAAATTATACATTATGCCCTTGGAATTTTAATATAATGACTAAACATTATAACTTCTTGTATATTAAAACAAAATAATAACATACATAACATATTTCATTTTAAACATCATAAGTATTTCATAAATTCAAACATAAATGATTCATAAATCATGCTTGAAAGTAAGCTGAAACATAACATTTCACCCATATGTTAGATTCATCAAACGGTAGTAGATTGACGAGCGCTAAGTACCAAGGATCTTATTTTAATACTTGTTAAAATTCTCTTAATGTGTAGAAATAAATAAATAAAAATTAAGTAGACACTTATTGGCATATATCAAAAAATAAAAAAAATAAAAATTGTGTTTTAAATAAAGATTACGATAACTTAGCAATCAAATTTTATTATTATTATTATTATTTTTAACATTATCATCTGAAAATCGCACACTGCATAACCATGACAAGTCATTTCTCAAATTCACATTTAAGAACAACTTAGCCATTTTATTTTTTATTTTTTTGTTAAGGATTTGTAATAACAAAACAAAAATTTTCTTCAAGTTCCTAGTTAAAAAGTTGTTCTTATACTGAAATTAAATTATAATGGGGTTGCAATGTTATCTCTTGGCAGATATTTTGATCACTTCATAGTAAATTTCATGATGCAGTAAACAAACAACAACTAAAATTTACAATTGGACTGCAAATACACTTATGTCGATTAATCATGCAATTAAGCCTCCTTTAAAATATTATTGAGAAATTAAATATTTCAATGGTTTACTCAATGTAAATTCAACTAATTCTCATAATGTTATAATCGTAAATATTTAAGGGACTAGAAAATAATATATGTATTTTTTTTCCATTTAGACCACTATGTCTTTTAATTAAATTATTATTCAAAGAAAAATCACTTATGCACATAATTCACTTACCGAAAAAAAATTATATTATAATTGATTGTGAAAAAATATAATAATTTTTTTTTCTGATCTCCAGAAACAAATATCTAAGCTCTGATACAAAACTGTAACGCCCCAAAATCTATTTCATTTTTATTTTATAAAAATAGACTTGAAGTGTTACAAAAAAAAATCTTCTTTATCTAATTTAAGCGAAATTCACTTTTTTTTTAAGACTCAATCGGAAATTCGATAATGATAAACTAACAACTGAAGCGAAAAATTTCATATTAAATAAATGTCTTGAAATACTAAAAATTTCAAATTATAAATTTAATCTAACATAGAATGTCAAATGTTCGTGCACACAAAAAAAAAAAAAAAAACAAAAACGATATATGTAGTAACATGCATAAAAATTAATCATAAATATCTTCTTCAAATGAGACATTTTGCAAATTATCATTTCTAAAAATTTTACTTGCATGACCTCATAAGCATCACTCGGTCAATCTACCACACGTCTGCACGACCTGTTCCAATCTGAAAAGTTATTATAAGAGTGAATATTTTGAAAAACACACAGTAAGAAATACGTGCATATTTTTATTAACATGATAAAAATATAAAATGACATGGCATACCGACATTTCTAAAATTTATAAGAAACTGGTCACGACATCCAATAGTTCAAGGAATTTCATAAGAATTTCTATATCCCGTAGGATTTACATATTCGACCAAACAGTCCATCCCGTAGGATTTATCATATTCAACCTAACAGTCCATCCGTAAGATTTAACATAAAAACAGGCCGAAGGCCTTAAAGTATTTTATGTCAAACTCTATAAAAATATCAAGAAAGTAAGAATTTACCATTTACACAAAGTATTTTTACCTCAATTGATATCAAAAATTCTTAAAAATATTCCTTGAGACAATAATTAAAAATGGGTAGAAATTTTGTAAGAGAGAAAGAGCTCAACTTGTGAAATTCTAGAAGTGATTAGTAATATAAAATAATACCCTGTTTAACAGGTGAGTATGTTAACGTGTGTCAATTTTGTTTTGCATGTGTAAAGAAAACTTTGCACATATAAAACATATAAATACATCTACTTGTATGCTCATCAATCACCCAAAACGTCCATTAAAATTCAAAATGTACAAAGGTAAAATTTACAAATTAAGTTGGCAAACTAATATATTCTTTATTCCCATCAATCACTGTTGATGGTTGAGTGTGAAATCAAAGAAAAATTAAATAAAATTGATTATTGTATTCTCTATAATACATTTTCAATTTCCAAGATAAGCGGAAATTCACTTCTTCTTTTTTTCGAGATTCAATCTATAATTTGATAATGATCAACTAACAACTTAAACGAAAATATTCATATTAAATAAAAGTCTTGAAATACTATAAATTTAAATCTAACATAGAACTTCAAATGTTCGCGCACAAAAAAAAAATATATATATATAGATATATGAAGTAACGTGGATAAAAATTAATCATAAATATGTTCTTCAAAGGAGACATTTTGTAAATTATCATTTCCAGAAATTATACTTGCACGACCTCATAAGCATCATTCGATTAATCTACCACACGATCCGTTCTAAATAGAAAAGTTATTGTAAAAGTGAACACTAAGTAAAAAATACGTGCATCTTCTTATTAACATGATATAAATATAAAATGATATGACATACCGATATTTCTTAAATTTAGAGTAAACTAGTAGCGACGTCCAATAGTTTAAGAAATTTCATAAGAATTCCTATATCCCGTAGGATTTATATATTTGATCAAACGGTCAATTCCGTAGAATTTAACATATTCAAATTAACGCTCCATTTGTTAGATTTAACATAAAAACAACCCAAAAGCCTTAAAAGTAATTCATGTAAAAAAAATATTAAGAAAAAAAAAATTTATCACTTGCACAAAATATTTTTACCTCAATTGATATAAAAAATTCTGAATAATATTCCCTGAAACAATAATTAAAAATGGGTAGAATGTTTGTAGGAGAGAGAGCTCAACTTGTGAAATTCTAGAAGTGATTGGTAAAATAAAATAACACCCTATTTAACAAGTGGGTATGTTAACGTGCGTGAATTTCGTTCCGCGTGTGTAAAGAAAACTTTGCACATATATAATATATAAATACATCTACTTGTATGTTCATCAACCATCGAAAACGTCCATTAAAATTCAAAACATACAAAAGTAAAATTTACAAATTAAGTCGGCAAATTAATATATTCTTTATTCCCATCAATCACTATTGACGGTTGAGTGTGAAATCAAAGAAAAATTAAATAAAATTGATTAATTTATTCTTTATAATACCTTTTCAATTTCTAAGGTAAGAGGAAATTCACTTCTTTTATTTTTTCGAGATTGAGTCTGTAATTCGATAATAATCAACTAACAACTTAAACGAAAATTTTCATTTAAATAAAAGTTTTCAAATACTACAAATTTCAAATTATCAATTTAAATCTAACATAGAACTTCAATTGTTTTCACACACACAAAAAAGAAAAGAAAAGAAAATAGATATATGAAGTAACGTGCATAAAAATTAATCATAAATATGTTCTTCAAATGAGACCTTTTGTAAATTATCATTTCTAGAAATTTTACTTTGCGGCTTCACAAGTATCACTCGATCAATCTACCATACGTTCACACGATCTGTTTAAATCTGAAAAGTTATTATAAGAGTGAGTATTTTAAAAACACTTAGTATGAAATACGTAAATATTCTTATTAACATAATATAAATATAAAATGACATGGCATACCGACATTTTTTAGATTTAGAGCAAACTGATTGCGACATTCAATAATTCAAGGAATTTCATAAGAATTCATATATCCCGTAGAATTTACATATTTGACCAAATGACCAATCCCTTAGGATTTAACATATTCGACGTAACGATCAATCCATAGGATATAACATAAAAACAACTCGAAAGCCATAAAGTATTTCATGTCAAAGTCTATAAGAATACTAAGAAAATAAGAGTTTACCACGTGCACAAAGTATTTTTTACCTCAACTGATACAAAAAATTCTGAAAATATTTCTTAAGAAAATAATTAAAAATGGGTTGAATGTCGGTAAGAGAGAGAGCTCAATTTGTGGAATTCTAGAAGTGATTGGTAAAATAAAAATAATAGCCTATTTAACAAGTGGATATGTTAACGAGTGTAAATTTTGTTCTGCATGTGGAAAGAAAATTTTGCACATATATAATATATAAATACATTTGCTTATATGCTCATCAATCACCCAAAATGTCTATCAAAATTCAAAATGTACAAAAGTAATATCTACAAATTAAGTTGGCAAATTAATATATTCTTCATTCCCATCAATCACTTTTGACGGTTGAGTGTGAAATCAAAGAAAAATTATATAAAATTGATTAATTTATTCATTATAATACCTTTTCAATTTCCAAGGTAAGTGGAAATTCACCTTCTTTTTTTTTTTTTTTTTTTTTTTTTTTGGAAGGGGAAATTCCCTTTTTTTTTTTTTTTTTTTTTTTTTTTTTGGCTTTTTGTGATTCAATCGGTAATTCGATAATGATCAACTAACAACTTAAGCGAAAATTTTCATATTAAATGAAAGTCTTAAGATACTACAAGTTTGAAATTATCAATTTAAATCTAACATAGAACGCCAAATGTTCGCGCACAAAAAAATAAAAAGATGATATATGAAGTAACGTGCATAAAAGTTAATCATAAATATGTTCTTCAAATGAGACCTTTTGTAAATTATCAATTTTAGAAATTTTACTTGGCGACTTCAAAAGCATCACTCGGTAAATTTGCCACACGTCCACAAGATCCGTTCAAATTTGAAAAGTTATTGTAAGAATAAGTATTTTGAAAAACACTCAGTAAAAAATATGTGCATATTCTTATTAATATGATATAAATATAAAATGATATGACATACCAACATTTCTTAGATTTAGAGTAAACTAGTCCCGACATCCAATCTATGTAAATTGATAATTTGTAGTATTTCAAGACTTTTATTTAATATGAAAATTTCGCTTAACTTGTTAGTTTATTATTATTGAATTACTGATTGAATCTCAACAAAAAAAAAAAAGAATTGAATTTCTGCTTAAATTAGATAAAGAAGATTTTTTATAATACTTTAAGTCTATTTTTATAAAATAAAAATGAAACAGATTTTGGGGCTTTACAAATAGTAATAGGGGCCTTAAAGGTCACATCAAAAGTTGCTAATTCAAATGTCATGTGTGTTCACCTTTTGTAAATTATCAATTTTAGAAATTTTACTTGGCGACTTCAAAAGCATCACTCGGTAAATTTGCCACACGTCCACAAGACCCGTTCAAATTTAAAAAGTTATTGTAAGAATAAGTATTTTGAAAAACACTCAGTAAAAAATATGTGCATATTCTTATTAATATGATATAAATATAAAATGATATGGCATGCCAACATTTCTTAGATTTAGAGTAAACTAGTCCCGATATCCAATCTACGTAAATTGATAATTTGAAATTTGTAGTATTTCAAGACTTTTATTTAATATGAAAATTTTCGCTTAACTTGTTAGTTTATTATTATTGAATTACTGATTGAATCTCAACAAAAAAAAAAAAGAAAAAAGAATTGAATTTCTGCTTAAATTAGATAAAGAAGATTTTTTATAATACTTCAAGTCTATTTTTATAAAATAAAAATGAAACAGATTTTGGGGCTTTACAAATAGTAATAGGGGCCTTAAAGTTCACATCAAAAGTTGCTAATTCAAATGTCGTGTGTTATCTCTAGTATATTTATCAAAATAAATTTTATCCCAAGAATCGGTCAATTTGAAGAACAAAATAAAACAAGTAACTCAATTAGTGTTAGGGGAATAGGCAAGCAGACTTACTAATGATCTTACTTTGTTCCAAGACCAGCAGAGGATGGCGTCGGAAGAGGAGGACTTGTAGTCCCAAAGTCAGGAAGAGGCCAAGAATCGGTCAACAATGGAGACGAGATTTTGGGGAGGGAAGGAGCACGTCTTGTAGCCGAGGTGCTCTACGCCAGTGTGAAGGTTCCAGCATCTGATGCTAGGGCCTGTCGACAACGAGGCAATCACCAATTCGGGTTCCATCGTAGAAGAGGGTTTTGCGTTAACGTCTATGGGATGGGATGGGATGAAAAATGAAGTTTTAAGATTATGGATGATACATATAAAAAATTGGGTATAATTTACAAAATATAAAAAGTTTTGAAATTGCTACTACATTTATTCCCTTTTAATTTGGGAAGTTTTTATTGATTTTAACAGTTAAAATAATGGAATTAGATGATATGGTGCTTTCCGCACCTAAAAGGTTTTATTCCCTATTAAAGTTTCAAAAAAGGACCATTCTACTATTTCCAATATGTAAGGGGTTTTTGGCACAATGTCTAATAGGTAGGGGTTTTCTGCTACTAACCTTTTTTTATTCTCAAAATCCTTTTTCTTTTTTTTCTTTTTTTGTTAATGTTCATTACGCACATCAACATTTTACATTGTTTCACAATATGTTCCTTCCAATGTCCGTAGTTGTAATAAATTGTGTTATATTCGTATTACAATCTTTTTGTAGCTATCGTTGCCAACACTTATAATACACCTTGTTACATACACTACCACAACCACTTATAATATACATTGTTATACCATCATCGTCATTGTCACTCTCAAAATCACTCGTAACATACAAAACTATAACAACCATCACCCTTGCCGTTGTAAATGGTAAAATACTGTGTTACAACAATACTGTCAATATTATCACAATATGCACACCATTGTGCCATCATCACCACCACCACCATGAGTGATGCAATCACGTCACAATCACTTCTGCTGAAGCCAAGATCGTCTCTTCAAACCCACACATCATCGTAACTGTAAAAATCTGACGCCATATCCACCATCATCGCAATTTCCAAATCTACATCACCGGCTCATCGCCACCGCAATAGAGATAGGGCACCTAACACATATACACACATCTGAATTCAGTTAGCAAAAATGAATTTTTACAACCATTTTGCCTCACATCTGCAACCAACCAGACCCTAAAACACAACCAACATTTGCCGATCAATCTCCACGCCATTTCTCCATCGCAATTGCTAATTAAGCTCTCTAATTTTTCCAAAGAATTTAAGCCCCTGTTAGAGCCTTATTCTTTAAAAACTTACGTGTTTCCTAAACTCATTTTAACTATATAGTATCCCAATAAAGTAATTTTAAACATAAATTCGAAATTTTTTCAACTTTTCAACTGTAATTCTTCAAAATATTACTATTACAAAATATATTATCTCAAAAAATTGGATTCAAACAAACCGTAAATCAAGTTTTAGATCTAAATTTGGATCTACAATTATAAAATGAGGTGGTGGCAACAAAGATGAGAGTGCTATAAGAAGATGATAACGGCGACAACAGGTTTGGTACGAGGAAGTGGTAGCATCATCATGGGTAGAAGAACACAATAGTATCATATTGCAGTGGTGGTGATGGTTGAAGTCATGGAGGATGGAGGCTAGGTGAGTTTGGAACTATTTTCTTTTCTACATTTTTACCTTAATTTCTAAATTAAGAAACGTTGAAAAGTGAAGACAGAATTAAAAAGAAAGAAAGGTACCTGATGTAATTTTCGTCGAGTATTCCTTATTGATTTTAATGAGTTCTTTCATGTTTGCAAATTGCAACTTTGCATGATTTTTAAATCGATTTATTTTGTGCCTCGGAATATATCCTAGTGGTGTAAAGGACAAGAATGAGGTATATTCAATCTTGCTGGCAGTCGCAGTGTGAAAGTTTGATTACTAAAACATGGATTGAGACTTTTCGTGGGCACTAGTGTACAGACAGCTCTTGTTCCCTAGCCTGCTGGAGTATATCCCGCGATTAATCTCTCTCACGATGCTCCAGGGGGGCGGGGCAGTGGGGGACCCTTGAGGTTGGAGTTCAACCTTTTTTAAATCGAGTTATTTTGTTCTTGGCATGCGGCCCAAACATGCCACGTGGGCCCTTCTTTCGACGTGTTTTCCTCGTACACGTATCTGAAAGACTGAAACAGGAAACTAGTAGGTAATTCTCTAAGGCAAAAAACACACCTGAATATATCGAAACAAGCCTTATCTGAGGATGCAAATCTCTAATTTGCTTTGCAAATTATAATATTCATGTGGATTTAAGTTAATAATTAAACTTCTCTTTATTTAACAAATAATCCATTAACTAATTAATTAATGAAAGTTTCTTTTCTCACTTTCTTCGCATTAATTATTATCCTCTGTTAATAAAGGAGGTGTAATTCCAAATAAGAGGAGTGTCATCTTGAGATTGTGAAATATTTTAAAAGTCATTTTAAATTTAGGTGTCTTCTATTGAAATTTTATTGGATTTTAATCAAATTCATTAAAATTTCGATGTTCCCAATTGAGATTATAGTGAAATCCTTTAAAATTTAGGTATCTTAAATAATTAGTGGATTTATAACGATTTCATTAATAGAAGGATTTTAAAAGATTTTGATATATTTCAAGCTCAAAAATACATATAAGCAAATCTTTTGAAATTTAACCATATTTAGCCCCCGTTTGAATTTCATTACATTAAAATTCCACTACATTCCATTTTTTCACTCTTATTTTTAACCACACAATCTTTCATAAAATAATATTACACGTAAATTGAAAACTTTTTCTTCTTTTCTAACAACTCATTTTTCAACAAACCACTATTCCACTCATTTTCATTTTCAAAAAATGGGGACCAAACAGGGACTTAATGATATTCTTATGAAATTTGTAAGAATCTGTTTCAATTCCACAAAATTCATTTGAATTTATATTATAATCCTTTAAAATTCATTAAAATTTTAGTTGAAAACACCCTCATAAGAATGCATTTTTACCGTAAAACTCACATGCTTGCATTTTCAAGGCACATTGAGATTGAATTCAACAATAATTATTCCAATCATACTATATGTATATCTTATTTGACATCATTTTGGACATTATGTCACATGTCCGAACGTGATTGGTCATTTTTTTTTATTTTTTATTTTTTAAAAAAACACATTTCACGTCCAACACTTTTTGAATTCTCTTACAATGTCAAATAAGATGTACACCATGAGATATGCACTTAAGCATAATTCTGAATAATTAAAATAATTGGACAAATTATCTAATGAGTATCGATATTTACTTATACTAAGCATCGGTTATAAAATATATCAATTAATTGATTGATTGATAATTTTATAGTTGGTATCAAGATTTAAGTTAATTTTGTTATCCGCCGATGAATTGATATACCTTATCATTGATATTTACTGTAAGAAAAACATCGATCAATACTTATTAGATCATTTCTCAATATTATAAAATGTGACGTGTCATTCACAACTTTATCTACATTAAATCAAGTAATGATCCAGATTTCAAATTTACAATTACCTATTTATAAAAAATATGCATTTTTAATTAAAATTATAATTTTATTCAGAGCTTGCATGCGAGATATTTTTTGAAAATATTTTTCTTTTTAAAATTGACTCTAATAAAATATTTTATGAGATTCATACATTTTCTTTATTTTTCGATCACACATTTTTTAAAAAATTATTTTTCACTTGAAAGAAACCCATGCCAAACTAATTCATCTCGTCTCATCCCATAAATGACCGTCCACGATCATTTTGTGCTTATAATATAATTTATGCAATGTATTATTGCACATGCAAGTTACAAAAGACGATAACGTGGAAAGGGAATACTAAATAATTCAATTTATTCAACGTGCTGAATCGCTTTTTTAACTTTAAGAAACTTTGATAATCAAAGTATTGAAATCAAACAAAAAAGTGAAAACCTACCTCCAATATCTAAGGTCTTACTTTCATTAAAGGGATGAAATCACGATGATTATGCTAGGGTCAATTCGGCAGGACTTTTAAAAAATGAAAAAAATACTTTCGAGATTAATAAATTATTTATTGGACATATTTTAATAATTTTCTGAAATTTTTTTTATCGAGTTAGATGAGTTTTTAAAGGAAGTTAACATAAAATAACTTTATCGATAATTTTTTTTGGTAAGAAGTAGAAGCAAAATAAAAAATTTATAAAACTAGCAAGAAACTAATTTCCAATTCTTTTTTGGACTCTATTATAGATATTTGTTTACATTATTTAACACGTTTGTGCTTGATCAAGTCTAGACACGTGGATGATTGGATTTGATATTTGATATAAAGTTCGAGTATGATCTTTGACAATTCAGATAAGTACTTTGATTTATTGTAATGGAATTATGGAAAGGTATGATTCCAGTCCAAGAATCCGACTATCCTCATGACTTTTAAGTGCATGTTAGCATTATTGAACAAGATTAATGTTAATTAATAAATTTAATTTTCTTCTCTAATATTGTCTAATTAGCATTATAAAATCTTTCATAGTAGACTTGCCATATGGAGATATTTTCTTCTGATCGAATACTAAGCTCCTGTTTAGTGGCAGACGCAGAAATTTAGAATTAGTGGGGGCATAATCAAATTTATTAAAAAGTTACAAAAAAATTTATGTTTTTTACAAAAACACATACACATGAGTACTATCATAGATTCACAAATCTCATATATATGATAAATAATAATTTTCAAAGAATTTCAAATAATCCCACATATATGATGAACAACAATTTTTAAAGATTTTTCAAATTAAATATCACAAATGACAAAATAATTTCAACTCTCACTCTCTCAATTGTTCGGTCATTGTTGGAACTCTATTCTAATAAAAAAAAGTCCAACTATCACTATTGCCCAATTCTAATTTTTAATTAAAAAAATGAAAAAAGAAAATACAAACTTTAAGTTGGTGGGTCAAGTGACCCACTAGGACCTTGAATAGGTCCGCTAGTGCTCCTGTTTGGCCCCATTAATTTTGATTATAATGGAAGGATATTGTTTTTTTTTCTTTGAAAAATGGATGGTTGTAAAAGAATGGAAAATTTTTGATTTACAATTAATATTATTTTATTGAAAATTGTGTGATTAAAAATAAGAGAGAGAAAGAAATTTACTTTGATTTGATAAGATGTAATAGGGGCCAAAACGATTTATTGTAATGGAATTATGGAAAGGTATGATTCCAGTCCAAGAATCCGACTATCCTCATGACTTTTAAGTGCATGTTAGCACTATTGAACAAGATTAATGTTAGTTAATAAATTTAATTTTCTTCTCTAATATTGTCTAATTAGCATTATAAAATCTTTCCTGGTAGACTTGCCATATGGAGATATTTTCTTCTCATCGAACACTAAGGCCCTGTTTGATTGCAAAGAAGGAAAAGGAAAAGAAATTCCACCTAAGTTGGAAAACAAAAAACTACCATACTCATAAGAATTCGTTTTCCATGAAATTGGCAAAAAACGTGCTTTAAATGGTTGTACATAAGAATTTGAATTCCATTTTCACATGCGAATCAAACAGTCAAAGTAAAAATTATTTTCCTTGGATGTGATACTTTTCATGGAAAATGTTGCAATCAAACAGGACCTAAACTCCCGTTTAATGGCGGACACAGACATTTGGAGTTAGTGGGGGCATAATCAAATTTATTAAAAAGTTACCAAAAAATTTATGTATTTTACAAAAACACATACACATGATCACCATCATAGATTCACAAATCTCATATATATGATAAATAATAATTTTCAAAGAATTTCAAATAATCTCACATATATGATGAACAACAATTTTTAAAAAAATTTCAAATTAAATATCACAAATGACAAAATAATTTCAACTCTCACTCTCTCAATTGTTCGGTCATTGTTGGAACTCTATTCTAATAAAAAAAGCCAAACTATCACCATTGCCCAATTCTAATTTTTAATTAAAAAAATGAAAAAAGAAAATACAAACTTTAAGCTGGTGGGTCAAGTGACCCACTAGGACCTTGAATAGGTCCGCTAGTGCTCCCGTTTGGCCCCATTAATTTTGATTATAATGGAAGGATATTGTTTTTTTTTCTTTGAAAAATGGATGGTTGTAAAAGAATGAAAAATTTTTGATTTACGATTAATATTATTTTATTGAAAATTGTGTGATTAAAAATAAGAGAGAGAGAGAGAGAGAGGAAGAAATTTACTTTGATTTGATAAGATGTAATAGGGGCCAAAAGGGGGGGCTAAACTCATTTTTCTTGTTAACTAAAATACTTCAAAATCATCCAAACTCGATCGGTATAGAACAATAAAAAAATCAAGTATTTGAATTCCAAATGTGACAACCATTTAACTGATAAATTTGCAGAGTGATATAGACACGGAACTTGTTTGGTTTAATTAAAAATTAAATAGTGATAAAAATAAATGAAATGTATTATTGAAATATTGATAGAATCTCTGAATCCTATAAAAGTAATAAAAATATTTCAATTTGGATATTGAAGTAAACTTTATGAATTCACCTTTGACAAATGAATTTGGAGAAATGAACGAGTCAATATCACACGACGTACGGACATTGATAAGGTCCAAACCTCAATAAGAGAGGCGTACACTACTTGACGACTTTTACGTCCCCGAATATGACTAGTAAAATACCTTTTACGACTTGAACACGAGTGTCACTTTAAAAAGTTGTTCTAGATTGGTCCGTTCGGCACAACTGTTATGAATAATACCATTTGGCACAAATTGATTAAGAACAAAGTATGATATCGATATCTTTTGTTTTTATGAATTTAGTCAACAAGACGTGTTGCTTTTAAGAGATAATAGTTAGTTGGATAAGATAAATTTCAATAATCGAAATAACGTATATTATGAGCACCAATTATTGTTGTACCTAATATTTGATGAAGTTGAAGGGGCTGCTGGAGTACTAAGCTAATTGGGAGATTGAAGAAGGCTTTTATGACAGTTTAAAATCAAGCTTCAACAATCACGACGATGGGGACTGATAAGTGTATTTTGTATACTTATTCAGACTCAGAGATTGGAGTATTTGTTAGTTATTGAATAAATTATAGCTTAATTATGTTTGTTAGGTTGAATTAAGTGCAAATTGGTATAATTTGAAGAAATAAACGAAAAGAGCACAAATGAAAGAAATCCAAAGTTTGAAGACCAAATTGTAAACATTCAATGGGTGATTCAGACCATAAAATGGTGATTGAAGATTATATATGATCAATTAGATGCAATTGGAGGTCAAAGGAATTTAATATAGTTGAAGTACCTTCACAAATAAATTTTCAGCCAAAAAAATTATGATACGGATTTTTAGCCTTAACTTGATACCCCTTTTTTGGATAGCAAACGCTCGAATTGGAAAAATTGTACATCTAAAAGAATTGTAGTCCTTTGAATTAACTTTTTCACGTGCTTTAAATCATTGAAATCGGATATTGAAAGAGAAATTTATGACCAAAATATCGAAAACTGCTTAGGGATGACACCGTGCAAAACGGGGCGTGCACACAGGCATTTTTTCGCAAGTACGAGGACCTTATGCACTTATCGAGAACAAAATCCTTAACTATGAGCACGCAGTAAACTATATGGGACGCTCGCGTGGGCCAATTTTGGGCCTAAACGGCCCAACGTCTTTTTCTGACCTAAACTCTCATAGAAATCAAAGTTAACCTACTATTCAAGCTACAAGGGACGCCTATACGGGGGAGCCACATTATCATACATATTTTTTTATCAAAAGAAAGAGGTTAGCAAGAGATTCAAAGGCATTTAACACGAGAGATTAAAGATTCAAAGTCCGAGTTGAAGATTAACGAAGAAGAAATTGATTTTTCACTTTCCAATTATTTTTTTCAGTTTCGAGTGCTTTTTTCCAAATCATTGTGTACGATTTATTAACTAACATGCTAGACTAATTCTTTTTATGTATTGGATGAGATGAACCCTATTGTTTATTTATTTTAAATTCAATACTAATATTTTAGTTTAATTCTTTTGTTTCTTGATTAATATTGTATAACCATTGCATTATTTAATTGATTGGCTACCAATTAGTAATTAGTTGTTTATTGTAGTGCTGAAAAACTTACAATAAATTCAAAAGCGGCAAAATTAACATCTGTACAATAGATGGTATGAATAACATTTATCACGTGTGTAAGCATCTAGATAATCTAAAATTTAATGCGTTCTAATTATTCAAATTCGGGTTAGGAATAGATTCGGGTTGTAGTTAAAATAGAATTAATTTGTCTTGAAAAAGAAAATTAAATACGTATGAATAAACCAGATTACTAATCAAGAATTAAAATAGATAGCAATCGACGGATTTTAAATCCAATACAATCATCCATAATTTGATTAAAAACCAAACTTTTATTGTTTCCTTAGAATAATTTAGCAAAAATAAAATCAAAATCTCCATTTTATTTTACATGATTTGAATTCCATACGAAACTAGTAAATTTGAATTGAATTTATTTTTTATGGGACGATACTCTCATCTCACTTAAATTTATTAGTTGTCAACAATTCCATACTTGTAGGCATCACGAACAGGTACATCGCTTGATTAAATCGAGAGAGAAAGCCCTTGTTTGGTGGAAATTAAATTAAGATTTTAATTCAAGTCAAAGTTAACACTTAACCCTCGTTTGAGCACCATTAAATCTCATTTTATTTTTCTCTCTCCTATTTTTAACCACACAATCTTCCATAAAAAAAATTAGACGTAAACTGAAATCTTTTCCTTCTTTTTCAACCATTCATTTTTTAAAAAAAATACTATTCCACCTATTAATTTTTCCATAAAATGGGGGCCAAACGGGGGCATAGACATTTTTTGTCAGATATGATTTATCTAGTGGGAGGATCCCAACTTGATCAGTGGACATAGTTACCATCTATAAAGAGGCCTATTGGGTCACAAAAATCAAGTAATCATTGCATTATTGTGGTTAGATGGATCTATATATGCATTTGTGCATCATATGCTAAATGTTATTCGCTGCTCAATTTTAATATGCAACGTATGATTATTTTTATGCAAAATATCACTTGGCCAATTTTTTTCGTTATTCTAAAACAAAACCAATTAATTGGAAAAAATTATGTGAATTGAGAATGTAATTTAATATTTGTACTCAATGTGGAAAAACTTAATTTTGTGCTTAACAAATATCCTATTGGACCTACTAAGATCATGTGACAAGTCCAAACAGCTAGATATGTTGAGTATGAGACTATAGAAAAGATGGCTAGTTGTTTCATTTTGACTTCAACGTCAAACGTGTTACAACAAAATGCTTGAAAGTTAGAGTACATTTCATGACATACTACAGAACCTTCATGGCATGTCTAATCAAAGTTGGAATGCTCTTTTGAAGCCATTTGTACGTTATACAATATCAGCATGAAATCTAGAGTGCTTGTAAAGTTTCATAGTTTGACTATGATTGCATGCTTAACCATAGCTAAGAGTCTGGGTTAAACCATCTATTAAGGAGACTCAGTTTGATATGGTGTTGAATTATTTTTCTGATATGTTCTCATAGTTTACTATGGAATGTTACTTGCACAAGATGAAGATACCATTAACTAAATTAATGATAGAGTTGTAATGTCAAGTAGCCTTAAAAGAACAATGACAATGCTCGTGCATCATTTGGTGGTTCATCTGGTTCCAAGCCAAAAGGGATATTTGGAAAGAAGAGAAAGAAGCTATCAAGAAGCATAAGAGCAACAAAAAATTAAAAGCAGATGGAAAGCCTTGAGAGGCAAATGTTCCAACTGCGGTCGAAAATGATACTGAAGAAAGACTGCCCAAATGTATTAGCTAGAAAGCAAAGTACATGTGAGGTTTTTTGTTACTAATTATTGTTTAGTTGTTGATAGTATAAATTCTTGATTTGTGGATTTTGAAACCAATAATCATATTTGCATGTTGATGCAGATGCTTCAAGAAAGTAAGAAACTCAGTAAATGCCAATTTAAAATTATCGTTGTCACAAGAGCAATAGTTTTAGCAAAAGTATTGGATTATGTTGTTTTTATTTCAATAATGGTAGACATTTGATTCTTAAATACTGTTTTTATGTCCTGCAATGCAAGAAGAAACTTGATTTCTATTTCCAGTTTCATGGGACAAGGTTATTTTATAAATCGGCATTTGATGTGCTTTGCATTTTAATGAATAAATTTTCTATTTTCATCGGACATTTGATGAATGACCTTTATAATTTAACTATTCCACATATGAAATAAAAATTAGTTCTACAAACTATAAACCATAAAATGTTGTACCATACTAGTGATACATATATATGGCAATGGTCCTCTTAGCTCGATTAAGATTGAATCATTGTCAGTTTGTGATTTTTGTTTGGAAGGAAATATGACCAATATGTCCTTTTTTTTCTTTTTTTTACAGTAGCTCACTGTTTGATGTTTATTGATTTGGCTTTTCTTGTAAGGATATGGGATACCAACTTTTACTTTAACTTCCTCTGTTAAAACCATGGATTTCCTTGTTTGAATTTGAATTATTTTAGGTTAGTAGGTTTTGTTCAATGTTTTTACTCTTTCACGTATAGACAAATCACATTTTGAGATTCATTTGCTATACAACATCTCTGTGTATAGGCATCACTACAATCTTTGGATTGACCATCTAACTTCCATTATAATGCTGAAAATATCAAATACTATGTTGTTCCATGAGTCAACTTTACAAATCATAGTGGATCTGATTGTTGGGTTAGGAAATTCATTATCCATAAAAGTAGCATCTCTATCAAAGAAACCAACATAATTAGAAAAAGTGATGAAACATGAAAAGCACCCACCACCATTTTCAGCAGCCACTGGTAAAGGTCTTGGCTTATGCTATGAGACTGGGACATGTGGCGATATGGTTTTGGTATGTGGTCGGAGGGGATAATTGATGAGGAAGGGACAGTGGCTTTGAAAGAGAGAAGAAAAATCTAGTGCCCACCTCCATCTCCAGCTCTTCCAGTTGTTGTAGAGGATTGCAATATGCTGTGAGAGTTTGTTGGATGTACTGAAAGTTCTCTTGGAGTGTGGTTGAAGGGTGGAGGATGAGAGAGAGAGAGAGAGAGAGATTGATGCAAAAGGACTATTCTCTATTTTTGTTACTTTTATTTTTGTGATAAATTGAATTTGAATTGTTGGGAGTATCAATTTTTTCTTGCTTTCAATTTTTTGTGCAATTACAAGACATTACTCAATGAGAATTCACAAATTTGAGTCTTAATTTTTAAGGTTGACTTGTACACTTGCAGAACAATCCTCTATGTCCCACACTCCTTGTGGCTTATTTGGGTCCAACCTACTCAGAACCAGAGCTGATCCAAGTATTTTCAAGGTTTCTGGAACTACCTTCTTTGTGCATTTTTCACACATGAAAACCTGGAATTAATGAAAATATTTACTTTCTTTTGGACTCCTTATGTGTCGTGGATTTGTTAAATTGAAGATGCTCCTATTGTATTTGTTGACTTTTAGGCATGCAACTTCTCTTTGCACTTTTAAGGTAACGATGATCGTGGATTCTGGTAAATTGTTTACACGAATGTTGGCCCGATCTTTCAATATGTTTATTTGGAGAAGTGGACTTAATATGTTGTGAGAGTTGCTAGTGCGAATCTCTTCATGAGTTAGACTTGAAGGATGTTAGACAAGTCCTCATTAGAAAATGATGTAGTTGTCTTGCTAATGTGCTTACTTTCCCTGAGTACATGTGACACGAAGTTGAACCACTGTAAATTTGCAAAACTCAATGTTGACCCCAAAAAATGTTGCCAATAGATGTCTGACCCACCCGCACACACGTGAGTGAAGGTCCTACACACTAAAACACGTGGACGGTCTAGAACGAATGGATCAGGGGCGTGGGAGTAGCTCAACGACGCGGAACGAGAACGTTCGGAATTCGAAGGGTTGTTTTTAACCCGATTGTACAATAATTACCAATCGGTGCTCATGAATGTGCATGTAAATATGTAGGAACTCGTATTATGTTGTAAGGTAATATAAAAGAGAGAGTAAAGTGTATTGATTCTTGCATTGGCCCTTTAATGTTACACAAGGAAAGTATTTATAGTGGTACATGTGAAATGGGAGCCCTTGGATGAGGTGGCACGTAGCCTCATCTCTTTAATTCAAACATCCCATCCTAGGCATGGGGCTTGACTTGCTAGCTTGCTGCGCATTTATTGCTTTGTGCAGGGCCTCCAT